>NW_025533696.1:190000-232500 GCF_020615455.1 Coregonus clupeaformis
CTGAAACAACTTTATGTCAGGGGATATAAGTCAGGAAGTTCATTACTAGATATCAATTTATATGTAGTGTTCACTTACCATCTGTAACTGTGAGATACACCTCTTGGTATGTGTCCTTTATAGTTCGGTCCACTCCACACCAGTAGGTCCCAGAGTCTGGCTTCCTCAGGTTCTTGATGGTCACATAGAAGACTCCATATCTGTTGTCATCTATACTGTATCTACCTTGAGATACATTCTTTCTCCCATTAGTTTGAACCAGAATATCTTTACCAGAACATGTCCCCTTGCAGAAGTATTTGATGTTGTTCCCTGCCAATGTGAATGAGCAGCCGAACATGACTTGTCCTCCCACCACATCCTTCACATTCATGACAGCTGACTCCACCACACACAGAGCTGTCAAACAGAAACACACAGTACAGTCACAACTGATGACCTGTGAAATATACTTTAACCTGCTCAAATCTTACTTTAACCCTGCATAAAACTTACTTTATCCCTGCACAAATCATACTTGAACCGTGGACATCTTCCTTTAACCCTGCATAATCTTACTTTAACCCTGCATAAACCAAGGTAAAAGACCAACATATTAAGCATTCTAAGTTCAGTGCATTATCATAAGGTACATGTGAAAAACAAACTCAGAACTGTAAAACCTTATAGACAAGTACCTTTTTTATTCCTTTTGTACTATATAATCCAGACAGTAGTATATAAACTGATACAGACAGACAGAGCTCACCTGAGAGAAGACAGCAGGAGACAACATGGAGTATCTTCATTCTGGACAGTTAATCCTCAATTACTATACCGTTGAAGTTACTTTACTATCACAGTTACTATACTGTTCAAGTTACTTGACTATACTACCAGCTAGCACAGGTCCACAACAGCTTCTCTGTCAGCTATTCGTTTGACAGCAGGGTGTTTCTGAAATGATCTGTCTTCCTTAGTTGAAGCTCCTCCCTCCTCTAACAACCTACCCCTCTCCTCTCTCTCTCTCTCTCTCTCTCTCTCTCTCTCTCTCTCTCTCTCTCTCTCTCTCTCTCTCTCTCTCTCTCTCTCTCTCTCTCTCTCTCTCTCTCTCAATTCAATTCAATTCAATTCAAAGGGCTTTATTAGCATGGGAAACATATGTTTCCATTGCGAAAGCAAGTGAAATAGATAATAAACAAAAGTGAAATAAACAGTATAAAATGCATGTCAGAGAGATTGAGATAGTGATGGTGGTGGTAGAGTGGGTGGACATTAGCTGATACATCCTAATTTCTCTGTAGTGACCTCAGTGTCTACAGGTCTATATGTCCTGCTGAGAGAAACTGGTTCAATACGGCCGGATGTTAGACTTGTGTTAAAACTGTCAACTTCTCTTTTCTAAAGTTACCACGTTTGTTTCAGCAGAGGGGAACACATTGTTGAGATGATGACAATATAGTTAAAATATACATAAATCTCTTGAATTACTTTTCTATGACATTTCATTGATCCAAATACAGTCTTTGTAAATGATCAACTCAACAGATGAGTTTCTGAACAGAAGAAACATCCCTCCTCTACAACCCAACTCCCCCTTAATGAATGATGTCATCACATAACAGACAAGCAACTGAGATCTCAGTCAACAAATAGAACGACCTCCACATCGCCCCCTACAGAATGTTATCAGTACTGATGAATAAATATCCTATAATCTCGACAACCAGACGGTTCTTTCGCTCTCTATTGAGCCTGGGGACGAAGTTACGGTTATGTAAGTGAAATTCCATTAATGGATTGAAAAGTCTACATGGTAAATGATGGTCATCAATGATAAATTGAGTTGTGATTATTGTTATAAATTCAATTGGACACCAGCTCTGGTAACGATAACACTTGTGTATCAAAACCAGACGATCAGACGACCTCTTCTCTTCAGAATACAGAGCATAGAATTACATATTAGAATGTAATGTAATGTAATGTGTGTGCAAGTTCGAACGTGCGCATGTGTGTGTGTGTGCGTGCGCATGTGTGTGTGAACGTGATGTGAGTATGCATGCGTGAGTGGACGTGTGTGTGTTTGATGGTATCTCACCTAGATCCTTGTTGCTCTGCCAGAACCTGTAGAATATGAGGAGGATGACAACAACCACCAGCACAGCCAGACTCACACACACAATGATCACCACTGAGGTACCTGGAATACAGGGAGGTATGAGGGGGGACAAATGCCAGAAATGAACCGTTGAACGTCTGATTTATTTGATTATATATATTTTTTACTTAAAGTTGACTTAAACGTGTGAATGTGTGATGTTTTAAAATCATTCAACCAAGTTTCTTTATAACAATTCAACACATGAATGTCTGATTAAGACAGACAGACAAAAAGACAGACATACAGACAGAGAGAGAGGATAGATAACAAAGGTATGAGTAAGACAGTGATCATAGTAACCATAGCAACAGAGGCCATGGTGTCAGCAGTAGCTCTCCACAAAACCTCAAATGTTGCATCACTTCCTGTGGGCCTCTGAGAGACTCACATCTACATGGCCTTAAATCTTCCCTGGGACAGATGTAAATTAGCTGTTAGCTAAATCTGATTATACGCATCAGTTCTCACTTCTGAGACTTCTGCCACCACTGAAGTCAGTAGACATGAAACATACCAGCACTCTGACTCTGTCCTGCACCGGGAGAGTCCAATGTAGGAGAATCTAGAGCGAGAGGGAGACACCTCACCCCACTCATCTATCTATCTATCTATCTATCTATCTATCTCTCTCTCTCTCTCTCTCTCTCTCTCTCTCTCTCTCTCTCTCTCTCTCTCTCTCTCTCCCTCTCCCTCTCCCTCTCCCTCTCCCTCTCCCTCTCCCTCTCCCTCTCCCTCTCTCCCTCTCTCAATTAAATTAAATTCACAAGGCTTTATTGGCATTGGATACATATGTTTACATTGCCAAAGCATGTCAGAGAGATTGAGGTAGTGATGGTGGTGGTGGGAGGGGATGGCATTAGCCTACATATCCTGATGATTTCTCTGTAGTGACCTCAGTGTCTGCAGGTCTATATGTGCTGCAGAGTGAAACTGGTTCAAACCGGCCGAAGGTTAGACTTCCAAACCACAAGAGAACTCAGCTAACTGTGGGTGACTAAGTGTTAAAACTTCTCTGTTCTCAAATTACCGTGTTTGTTCCAGCAGAGGAGGAACACATTGTTGAGATGATGACAATACAGTTAAAGTATACATCAATATATTTTATTACTTTTCTGACATTTCATTGATCCAAATACAGTCTTTGTAAATGATCAACTCAACAGATGAGATTCTGAACAGGAGAAACATCCCTCCTCTACAACCCAACTCCCCCTTAATGAATGATGTCATCACATAACAGACAAGCAACTGAGATCTCAGTAAACAAATAGAACGACCTCCACATCGCCCCCTACAGAATGTTATCAGTACTGATTAAGAAATATACTCTAATCTCGACAACCAGACGGCTCTTTCTCTCTCTATTTAGCCTGGGGACGAGGTTACAGTTATTCAAATGAACTATATGTTTCATCTCAGTTAATTCAGGAAGTGAAGTGAAATTCCATTCATGGATTGAAAAGTCCACATAAAAAATGATGGTCATCAATGACAAATTGTATTGCGATTCATTGTCTGTATTGAAATGGAACTAAATTAAATTAAATTGAACCCCAGCTCTGGTAACACAAACACTGTGTCACAACCAGCCCTGCCTGAGCTGCCCCGGTCAACTGTAAGTGCTGTTATTGTAAAGTGGAAATGTTGCCCCAACATCATACAATGACATTCTAGACGATTCTGTGCTTCCAATTTTGTGGCAACAGTTTGGGGAAGGCCCTTTCCTGTTTCAGCATGACAATGCCCATGTGCACAACGCGAGGTCCATACAGAACTGGTTTGTCGAGATCGGTGTGGAAGAACTTGACTGGCCTGCACAGAGCCCTGACCCCAACCTCATCGAACACCTTTGGGATGAATTGGAACACCGACTGTAAGCCAAGCCTAATTGCCTAACATCAGTGCTCTTGTGGCTGAATGGGAAGCAAATCCCCACAGCAATGTTCCAACATCTAGTGGAAAGCCATCCCAGAAGAGTGGATGCTGTTATAGCAGCAAAGGGGGGACCAACTCCATATTAATGCCCATGATTTTGGAATGAGATGTTCGACGAGCAGGTGTCCACATACTTTAGATCATGTAGTGTATCATGAACAATGGTTGCAGTGTGTGTGTCTGTTGCCTGCGTTCATGTACATATATATACATTCATATGAGGGTTACTCACTTGATGATTTCCTGTCTCTCCTCCATTGGTAGATCACCACCAACACAGTCAGACTCTCAGACACCATGATGACCACTGGGGTACCTAGAACTACAAATACAAGATAATAACATTCCTCTCAGACCCTTCTCCTTCCTTCAGCTACTGTACCAGTTTCCTAACCACCTAGTCCCCCTACTGTACCAGTTTCCTAACCACCTAGTCCCCCTACTGTACCAGTTTCCTAACCACCTAGTCCCCCTACTGTACCAGTTTCCTAACCACCTAGTCCCCCTACTGTACCATTTTCCTAACCACCTAGTCCTCCTATAACTACTGTATCAGTTTCCAAACCACCAAGTCCTCCTATAACTACTGTACCAGTTTCCTAACCACCTAGTCCTCCTACTGTACCAGTTTCCTAACCACCTAGTCCTCCTATAACTACTGTATCAGTTTCCAAACCACCAAGTCCTCCTAAACTACTGTACCAGTTTCCTAACCACCTAGTCATCCTACTGTACCAGTTTCCTAACCACCTAGTCCTCCTACTGTATCAGTTTCCTAACCACCTAGTCCTCCTACTGTACCAGTTTCCTAACCACCTAGTCCTACTACTGTACCAGTTTCCTAACCACCTAGTCACCCTACTGTACCAGTTTCCTAACCACCTAGTCATCCTACTGTACCAGTTTCCTAACCACCTAGTCCTCCTACTGTACCAGTTTCCTAACCACCTAGTCCCCCTACTGTCCCAGTTTCCTAACCACCTAGTCCTCCTATAACTACTGTACCAGTTTCCTAACCACCTAGTCACCCTACTGTACCAGTTTCCTAACCACCTAGTCCTCCTACTGTACCAGTTTCCTAACCACCTAGTCCCCCTACTGTACCAGTTTCCTAACCACCTAGTCCTCCTACTGTCCCAGTTTCCTAACCACCTAGTACCCCTACTGTACCAGTTTCATAACCACCTAGTCCTCCTACAACTACTGTACCAGTTTCATAACCACCTAGTCCTCCTACTACTACTGTACCAGTTTCCTAACACCTAGTCCTCCTACTACTACTGTACCAGTTTCATAACCACCTAGTCCTCCTACAACTACTGTACCAGTTTCATAACCACCTAGTCCTCCTACAACTACTGTACCAGTTTCATAACCACCTAGTCCTCCTACAACTACTGTACCAGTTTCCTAACACCTAGTCCTCCTACTACTACTGTACCAGTTTCATAACCACCTAGTCCTCCTACTGTACCAGTTTCCTAACCAACTAGTCCTCCTACAGCTTCCCCGGCTAGAATGATAAGAGTTGTAATGTGTTCCTACGTGTTCTGGGAGTTCCAGTGGTCACAAGAAGAGGAGCTAGGGAAGAGAAGACACAGGTTGAAGATACTGATGTGTGTGTTTATGTGTGTGTGTTTATGTGTGTGTGTTTATGTGTGTGTGTTTATGTGTGTGTTTATGTGTGTGTGTTTATGTGTGTGTGTTTATGTGTGTGTGTGTGTGTGTGTGTGTGTGTGTGTGAGAGAGAGAGAGAGACAGAGAGAGAGAGAGAGAGAGAGAGAGAGAGAGAGAGAGAAAGAGCGAGAGACCTGCAGCCCATAATAACTGATATTTGCTGTCAGGAGGAAGGGTCTAGAGAAGTCAGATGTTTTTTATTTAGTTAAGAATGTACAATACTATATACAATTCAGAAAAATTCACATCATAAAACCACCACAATAAAAACATAACAGATTTATATTACACTTCACATTATAATAGTACAGGGTAATAATAATAATAATAATAATCAGAATCATCATCATCATCATCATCATCATCATCATCATTATAGTAATATTAATAACAATGGTAATAATAATAATTATAATAATCATCATTATAGTAACAACAACAACAACAATAATAATAATAATAATCTATTGGGTGGGTGCGCTTTTTGCCGTTGTTATCGAGTACTGACGGTGAATGTCGTCACTAAAACACGGCAAATTGTGACACTCTGGCTCCAGGGACTCTGATTTATGGAGCCAGGGTTGTTCATTTTCATTTGGGTGTATTTCTATGTTGGGATTTCTAGTTGTGCATTTCTATGTTGTGGTGGTTCTTGATTATTCATGTGACTCCCAATCGGAGGTAACGAGTGACAGCTGTCGGCTCGTTATCTCTGATTGGGAGCCATATTTAAACTGTTGTGGTTTCACTGTGTGTTTGTGGGTTTTTGTTCCATTTGTTCTGTCAGTGTCACAGAGGACTTCACTATCGTCATTTGTTTTGTGGTTTTCGTGGTTGCTTTAATTTAATAAAGTAAACATGTTCGCTCAACACGCTGCGCCTTGGTCCGCTTCTTTAGACGATCGTGACAGAAAAACCCACCATAAAAGGACCAAGCAGCGTGTCCAGGAGCAAAGAGACTGGACATGGGAGGAGGCGCCTGGTAAGGAGATCGAGAGGCTGGCGATGGCCCAGGTGGGCAAATCGTGGTCCTGGGAGGACATGCTCGGGGGCAAGGGACCTTGGGGGAAGATCAAGGCCCTGGCGAGAGAGGAGCAACGGCGTCAGCAGGGCCATCATCGTTGGAAGGACGAGAGGCAACCCCCAAAAAGTTTTTGGGGGGCACATGGCTTGGCGGCTGGGCAGCAGGAGGCTGCCACAGGGAGACGTGGAGAGAGGGCTATCGGATTACGGGAGCCATTGGCGAGTAGAGGAAGGGGAAGTTGTTGCGGCACGGCGTGAGAGACTGATGTGTGTTACCAGTCCGGTCCGGCCCGTTCCTGATCCCCAGTTAAAGCCAGTGGTGTGTGTTCCCAGTACGGACCGGCCTGTTCCTACTCCACGCATCAAGCCCACGGTGTGCGTCGCCAGTCCAGCCCGGCCTGTTCCTGCTCCACGCACAGAACCTACGGTGTGCGTCGCCAGCCCAGCCCGGCCTGTTCCTGCTCCACGCACAGAACCTAAGGTGTGCGTCGCCAGCCCAGCCCGGCCTGTTCCTGCTCCACGCACAGAACCTACGGTGTGCGTCGCCAGCCCAGCCCGGCCTGTTCCTGCTCCACGCACAGAACCTACGGTGTGCGTCGCCAGCCCAGCCCGGCCGGTTCCTGCTCCACGCACCAGGGATATGGTGCGCTTCGCCAGCCCGGCCCGGCCTGTTCCGGCCACTCGCACCAGGGATACGGTGCGCGTCGCCAGCCCAGCCCGGCCTGTTCCTGCCCACGCACCAGGGATATGGTGCGCCGCCAGTCCGGCCCGGCCTGTTCCGGCCACTCGCACCAGGGGATACGGTGCGCGTCGCCAGCCCAGCCCGGCCTGTTCCTGCTCCACGCACCAGGAATACGGTGCGCTTCGCCAGCCCGGCCCGGCCTGTTCCGGCCACTCGCACCAGGGATACGGTGCGCGTCGCCAGCCCAGCCCGGCCTGTTCCTGCTCCACGCACCATAAAAAGCCCTGAGATGCGTGTCCTCAGCCTGGGACCACCAGTTCCGGCACCACGCATCAGGCCTACGGTGCGTCCCCAGGGCCCAGCATGCCCTGTTCCTTCTCCCTCGCACTAGCCCTGAGATGCGTGTCCTCAGCCCGGTACCTCCAGTTCCGGCACCACGCACCAGGCCGACGGTGCGCCTCAGACGGCCAGAATCTGCCGTCTGCCCAACGGGCCTGAACTGCCCGTCTGCCCAACGGCGCCTGAACTGCCCGTCTGCCCAACGGTGCCTGAACTGCCCGTCTGCCCAACGGGGCGCTTGAACCACCCGTCTGCCCTACGGCGCTAAAGCTGCCCGTCTGTACTGAGCCTGCAAAGCCGCCCGTCTGCCATGAGCCTTCAGAGCCGTCCGCCAGATCGGAGCCGCTAGAGCCTTCCGCCAGACAGGAGCCGCTAGAGCCTTCCGCCAGACAGGATCAGCCAGAGCCGTCTGCCAGACAGGATCAGCCAGAGCCTTCCGCCAGACAGGATCAGCCAGAGCCTTCCGCCAGACAGGATCAGCCAGAGCCTTCCGCCAGCTATGAGCAGCCAGAGTCGTCCAGCCAGGATCCGCCAGAGCCGTCCAGCCAGGATCCGCCAGAGCCGTCCAGCCAGGATCCGCCAGAGCCGTCCAGCCAGGATCCGCCAGAGCCGTCCAGCCAGGATCCGCCAGCCAGCCAGGATCTGCCAGAGCCAGCCAGCCAGGATCCGCCATTTAGTCCGGTACTGCCCCTTAGCCCTGTGCTGTCCCTTATCCTGGTGCTGCCCCTTATCCTGGTGCTGCCCCTTAGTCCGGTGCTGCCCCTTAGTCCGGTGCTGCCCCTTAGTCTGGTGCTGCCCCTTAGTCTGGTGCTGCCCCTTAGTCTGGTGCTGCCCCTTATCCTGGTGCTGCCCCTTCTCCTGGTGCTGTCCCTTAGTCCGGTGTTGCCCCTTAGTCCGGTGCTGCCTCTTAGTCCGGTGCTGCCCCTTAATCCAGTGGGGTTATATTGGAGGGTGGTCATTTGGAGGAGGCTACGTAAGCGGGTAGTGACTATGGTGGGGTGGGGACCACGACCAGTGCCAGAGCCGCCACCATGGACAGACGCTCACCCAGACCCTCCCCTAGACTGTATGCTGGGTGCGCCCGGAGTTCGCACCTTTAGGGGGTACTGTGACACTCTGGCTCCAGGGACTCTGATTTATGGAGCCAGGGTTGTTCATTTTCATTTGGGTGTATTTCTATGTTGGGATTTCTAGTTGTGCATTTCTATGTTGTGGTGGTTCTTGATTATTCATGTGACTCCCAATCGGAGGTAACGAGTGACAGCTGTCGGCTCGTTATCTCTGATTGGGAGCCATATTTAAACTGTTGTGGTTTCACTGTGTGTTTGTGGGTTTTTGTTCCATTTGTTCTGTCAGTGTCACAGAGGACTTCACTATCGTCATTTGTTTTGTGGTTTTCGTGGTTGCTTTAATTTAATAAAGTAAACATGTTCGCTCAACACGCTGCGCCTTGGTCCGCTTCTTTAGACGATCGTGACACAAATGAGGAAGAATTATCAGACAGATCAAAAAAGGAATAATTGTTTCTCAGACAGCTCCATGTGTCTCTGATGGTAATGGCTTTTGAAATATTTTTGAGCCTTTAGTGAGCCTCGCTGTCGGTTTTGAGCAGGGCATTTGGAATTCGCCGCCGGCCTCCTAAATTGCAAATCAAGTGATACCTCCGCCTACACGGGCAAGAACCAGGCGTCTCATACTTTCAAGACATGCACACTCACTGTCACTGAGAGAACAGGAAGTAGCTAATTGACTGTGTCAGTAAGGAAAAGGCTATAGGACTGTGACCTCATATCCTCTCCCTGTCAACAACAACATTTGAAGAAGTAGGAAACAAGACCTGCTACTGTCTGGGTGTGTGGGAGAGAGAGAGAGAGAGAGTGAGAGAGAGAGAGAGAGAGAGAGAGAGAGAGAATGAGCAAAACAATTAAAAAGATTAGCTAAAAAGAGAGGTCAGTGCATATAGTTAACATATGTCCCTTTTGATTGGTAGACAGTGGGTGTATGGCCCTTGTGATTGGTCGCCAGTGTGTGCATGGCCCTTGTGATTGGTTGCCAGTGACTCAGGTGTGTGTGGGTTTGCCGACTGTAGAGTAGATGGGAGGAGCCTCAGTGGAGCTGTGTGGATGATTGACAGTAGAGTAGGCGGGGCTTTGACCAAAGTTCACAGTAGCATAGTCACATGAGGAAGTGCCCTCTTTATCGATGGCAAAGGTGGCCTCATTGCGGCAGCTGCCCTCTTTAGTGATGGTGACTCTGGCTTCGTTGGGGCCGCTGGGGTTCTTGTGGAAGTTGATGCTGGCGTAGTGGGGAGAGTCAGAGTGGCTTGTGGGTAAGTTGGCGGTGGCGTAGATGGTGGTGGGCGCAGAGTCTGAGTCTGACTGTAGGGGCGCTCCTTTATCTCCTCATAGTCACCGTCACCATGACAACCCTGAAGAGGAGGGAGGAGAGAAAAAGGGAGGAGGAAGAGGAGAGAATATCACAAACACACTCAATGACATCACTCAATCACATAATATATAACACACACTAAATGACATCACTCAACACAACACATAAAACACACACTAATTGACATCACTCAATGACATCATTCAATCACATCACTCAGTCACTAAAACTAACAAATAAAATACACTGACCCCTTCGTTGTTCCCTTTGTCTGGGCTCACTCTGTGTGTTGAAGTGACAGATCCTGTGGAACACAACACACATTACTCAGAGAGAGAGAGAGAGAGAGAGAGAGAGAGAGAGAGAGAGAGAGAGAGAGAGAGAGAGAGAGAGAGAGAGAGAGAGAGAGAGAGAGAGAGAGAGAGAGAGAGAGAGAGAGAGAGAGAGAGAGAGAGAGAGAGAGAGAGAGAGAGAGAGAGAGAGGCACTTCCCCTATTTATCCTCTGCTTCTACACCAGTTTGTATCATTTCATTTACACGACATGCCTACCACTTTGAATATGCATTTTTTTTTTGTGTGAAACAAACAACAAATAAGACAAAAAAACAGAACACTTGAGTTAGCATAACTATTCACTCCCCCAAAGTCAATACTTTGTAGAGCCACCTTTTGCAGCAATTACAGCTGCAAGTCTCTTGGGGTATGTCTCTATAAGCTTGACACATCTAGCCACTGGGATTTTTGCCCATTCTTCAAGGCAAAACTGCTCCAGCTCCTTCAAGTTGACCTTTAAGTCATACCACAGATTCTCAATTGGATTGAGGTCTATGCTTTGACTAGGCCATTCCAAGACATTTAAATGTTTCTCCTTAAACCACTCGAGTGTTGCTTTAGCCGTATGCTTAGGGTCATTGTCCTGCTGGAAGGTGAACGTCCGTCCCAACTTAAATCTCTGGAAGACTGAAACAGGTTTCCCTCAAGAATCTCCCTGTATTTAGCGCCATCCATCATTCCTTCAATTCTGACCAGTTTCCCAGTCCTTGCCAATGAAAAACATCCCCACAGCATGATGCTGCCACCACCATGCTTCATATATATTCATATATATACTGAGATCATGTGACACTTAGATTGCACACAGGTGGACTTTATTTAACTAATTATGTGACTTCTGAAGGTAATTGGTTGCACCAGATCTTATTTAGGGGCTTCATAGCAAAGGGGTTGAGTACATATGCACGCAACAAGTAAAATCCAAATAAAAATCAATTTAAATTACAGGTTGTATTGCAACAAAATAGGAAAAACGCCAAGGGGGATGAATATTTTTGCAAGGCACTGTAGCGATGTGAAAATAAATATGGGTTGTATTTACAATGGTGTTTGTTTTCTCTGTCTCTCTGTCTCTCTGTCTCTCTGTCTCTCTCTCTCTCTCTCTCTCTCTCTCTCTCTCTCTCTCTCTCTCTCTCTCTCTCTCTCTCTCTCTCTCTCTCTCTCTCTCTCTCTCTCCTTGTCTTCCTCTCACATGACAACTGCAAGTTTCATGATGCCATTCAGTTTTTAAACCTGGGGTTATATATCTTGAACTCATGACTGCTTAGTGATACTGAGACAGATATTGAAACACAAAGACATTACAGAGGAAGTTACAGTGTTCTGGTCCAGTGTCTTTTCACACCGCTACAAACATACAGACATTACAGAGGAAGTTACAGTGTTCTGGTCCAGTGGCTTTTCACACCGCTACAAACACACAGACACACCCAGCCTCCACTAACACACTCACTGCCTGCTGTCAACCACTGAACAACTACTACTGATAAGATGTTAAGTTCAATGCTACATTTCAATGAACTGGTTTTTGACAATTAGATAATACAGTTTTTCTCAGTCGCTTTGGTGCATTTTTCACATCATCCCTAACATGTGCAAAATAATAAGTGCATTTCTCAGAACAATTTGTACAAACTGCAATATACAATAGATATGTTTCTAAAGCTAGTCAGTCACTAAAAATCCTTAGTACATCTCTCAAAAGTAAATATTCATGCCAATGATCATGTCAGTGTCATCAGAATGATAAGTCATTGAGTCATTGTTCACGAACAAGGTTGTCAAAATGTTTAGGCATGTTGTCAATGGAACTGTGTACTTTGACAGTATTACTTGATGTAAACTTAGGCTACAGTTTGGATGACAGTTACTGTATTGAAAATGCACAAGGCTGCACTTCTATGGCATATATCAATTTCAACAGTACTATTTACATATTACTGTATGTGGGTTATTGATTGAAAGAGACTGGACAACCCAAGGGGCACAAAGGAAAAAAACTAAATTAGAAAGAAACACAGGAAACCACCCCTAAGGCACAACTTTGCCCACAGCACTGTTCTAGTGCTGTCTCTACACATCCAGACGTTCCTGTCTGTCAGCCCACATATTCTCATCCACATCACACCGGATATTTTCCCTTCCAATGCAACGTGGAAAGAATCTTTTGGAATGCCTTATCCATCCTCTGCAGGCGTCTACTGTGGTGTCCTCACATGCTGCATCCATTGCAGCCAGCAGGGTCATCTGTGTGTGTGGCTGACGATCGTACACCTTCCACCTCCATGCTGAAAAGAACTCCTCAATTGGGTTAAGGAATGGTGAATAAGGTGGGAGGAATTCTATGAGCATCCTCGGTGGGTCACAAACCATTGCCTTATGATGTTTGATCGATGGAAACTCACATTATCACAAATGACCACATACTTTGGCAAATCCTCTCTAAACAGACCCCTCTCATCATCAGGGATGAGAGCCCTGTAGAGAGTCTCTAAAAAGTTGAGTAGATGCTGGGTGTTGTATGGCCCTAAAAGGGGGATATGGGTTGGACACCATGCTCCGAAATAGCAGCACACATGGTGATATTTCCTCCCCGTTAGCCTGGCAAATCCACAGTAGCTCTGTGACCGATGATATTCCGACCCCGCCTTCTGCATTTGGTCAGGTTGAAGCCAGCCTCATCCACGTATACAAAGTTGTGAGAGGGTTCACTTGATTCCAACTCCATTATACGCTATATCCCAGAACACACAGTTGAATTTGTTTTGGTAAGGAAGAGTGACATAAAATGTACATATATTGCATGTTCCTTCCACAGCAATGGAAATTTGTGCAGTTTATGCTTACTGTACTATGTAACACTATAAAATGTTGCTGTAAAGTAGTTACATAGATATATGTTTTACCTGTACATACTGGTACCGTAGCTCCTTAACTCTGTCCTCATTCCTTTGGAATGGTACTGTCAGGCCGTGTGTAGGTGTGGTGTAGGAAATCAGATGCAGGACGCAGACGGTAGGTTCCAAAAGCTGTATTCCGACCCAAACACGGGCAACAGGGCAACAAAGCCCAACAGCTAAACTACGCCCAAGGCGTGTAGGCAAAATGCGCACAAACAGGTGCGACAAAATAAGTAGTGCACGAAACAAGTGCAAACGAGCTCCAGCGCAGTGGAGAGAAATATGCTCAACCGAGCAAACACTACACTGACGAAAACAATCACACACAACACAAGACAAACACAACGAGAAACTATTAGGACACTAATCACGTAAAACAGAAACAGGTGTGACACAAACAGACAAAAGCAAACGAACATGAAAACATAAATCGGTGGCAGCTAGAATTCCGGAGACGACGAACGCCGAAGCCTGCCCGAACAAGGGAGAGAGGCAGCCTCGGCCGAAACCGTGACAGTACCCCCCTTGGACGCGCGGCTCCAGACGCGCGCCGGACTCCGGCCTTGGGGACGACCGGAGGCCGCGGCGCAGGGCGCGTCGGATACCCCCGATGGAATTCCGTCAAGAGCGACGGGTCCAAGATGTCTCTCCTCGGCACCCAGCACCGCTCCTCCGGACCGTACCCCTCCCACTCCACTAGATACTGAAGACCCCCTCTCCGACGTCTAGAATCCAAGATGGATCTCACGGTGTACGCCGGTGCCCCCTCGATGTCCAACGGGGGCGGGGGGGTCTCCAAGATCTCATGTTCTTGGAGCGGGCCTGCTACCACCGGCCTGAGAAGGGACACATGGAACGAGGGGTTAATACATTTATACTCCACTGGCAACTGTAATCTATAACAAACCTCGTTCAACCTTCTCAGGACTTTAAATGGCCCTACAAACCGCCGACCCAGTTTCCGACAGGGCAGGCGGAGGGGCAGGTTTCTGGCAGAGAGCCAGACTCGATCTCCAGGTGCGTACACAGGCCCCTCACTGCGGTGTAGGTCGGCGCTCGTCTTCTGTCGACGTATGGCACGCTGCAGATGGACGTGTGCAGCGTTCCACGTCTCCTCCGAGCGCCGCACCCACTCATCCACAGCGGGGGCCTCGATCTGGCTCTCATGCCATGGTGCCAGAACCGGCTGGTACCCTAAAACACACTGAAAAGGGGTTAGTTGGGTGGAGGAGTGGCGAAGAGAGTTCTGTGCCATCTCAGCCCAGGGCACATATCTCGCCCACTCCTCCGGCCGGTCCCGGCAGTATGTTCTGAGAAACCTGCCCACATCCTGGTTTACGCGTTCCACCTGCCCATTACTCTCCGGGTGGTAACCCGAGGTGAGACTCACCGAGACCCCCAACCGCTCCATAAAAGCTCTCCAGACTCTGGAGGTGAATTGGGGACCCCGGTCAGCCACAATGTCCTCGGGCACCCCGTAGTGCCGGAACACATGAGTGAATAGTGCTTAGCGGTTTGCAGGGCAGTAGGAAGACCCGGCATGGGGAGCAAACGACAGGCCTTAGAGAACCGATCCACAACGACCAGGAGTGTAGTATTCCCTTGAGAGAGGGGAAGGTCAGTTATAAAATCCACCGAGAGGTGGGACCATAGTCAGTTGTGGAACGGGCAGGGGGTAGTAACTTACCCCTAGGCAGATGTCTAGGGCGCCTTACACTGGGCGCACACCGAGCAGGAGGAAACATAAACCCTCACATCCCTGGCCAACGTAGGCCACCAATATTTGGCACTAAGACAGTGCACTGTCCGGCCGATACCCGGATGTCCAGAGGAGGGTGACGTGTGAGCCCAATAGATCAATCGATCCCGACACTCGAGCGGAACATACCTCCGACCCTCCGGGCATTGTGGTGGACTAGGTCGAGTGCGTATGCCCGCTCGAGCTCAGAATCGAGCTCCCACACCACCGGTGCCACTAGACACGACTCCGGCAGTATGGGAGTGGGCTCCACGGACCTCTCCTCCCCGTCATACCGCCGAGACAGTGCATCTGCCTTACCGTTTTGTGACCCAGGGATGTAGGTGATCTTAAAAGAGAAACGGGTCAAAAACATACTCCATCTAGCCTGTCGAGGGTTCAGCCTCCTCGCTGCCCGGATGTACTCCAGGTTACGGTGGTCCGTCAAAATGAGGAAAGGGTGTTGAGCCCCCTCAAGCCAGTGCCTCCACACCTTAAGGGCTTGGACCACAGCTAACAGCTCCCTGTCCCCTACGTCATAATTTCGCTCCGCCGGGCTGAGCTTCTTGGAATAGAAGGCAACGGGGCGGAGTTTAGGTGGCGCACCTGACCGTTGGGACAGCACGGCGCCAATACCGGCTTCAGACGCGTCCACCTCTACCTGAAATGGTAAAGAGGGATCCGGATGCGCCAGCACCGGAGCCGAGGTGAACAGGTCCTTCAGCTTCTTAAAAGCCCTGTCCTTCTCGACTGACCACTGCAGACGCACCGGGCCCCCCTTTAAGAGAGACGTGATGGGAGCTGCCACCTGCCCAAAACCCCGGATAAACCTCCGGTAGTAATTCGCAAACCCCAAAAACTGCTGCACCTCTTTCACAGTGGTTGGTGTTTGCCAATTACTCACGGCTGACACTCGGTCTACCTCCATCTTCACCCCTGACGCAGACAACTGATACCCCAAGAAGGAAATCGACTCCTGGAAAAACAGACACTTCTCTGCCTTCACATACAGGTCGTGCTCCACCAGCCTCCGCAACACTCTGCGCACCAGGGCCACATGCTCGACACGGGTAGGTGAGTACACGAGGATGTCATCTATGTACACCACCACTCCCTGTCCCTGCATGTCCCTGAAGATCTCATCCACGAATGATTGGAATACTGACGGAGCATTCATCAACCCGTATGGCATGACGAGATACTCGTAATGGCCCGAGGTGGTACTAAAGGCTGTTTTCCATTCATCATCCTTCCTGATGCGCACCAAGTTGTGCAGCGCTCCTGAGATCTAACTTCGGAAGAAAGCGCGCCCCATGCAACGACTCAGTCATGGTCGCAATCAGCGGGAGTGGATAACTATACTTCACCGTAATCTGATTGAGACCACGGTAGTCGATGCACGGACGCAACCCCCCATCCTTCTTCTTCACGAAAAAGAAACTCGAGGACGCGGGGAAGTGGACGGCCGTATGTATCCTTGTCTCAGTGATTCGTCATGTAAACCTCCATAGCTTTCTTCTCCTCCTGAGACAGAGGATACACATGACTC
This sequence comes from Coregonus clupeaformis, assembly GCF_020615455.1. NCBI lineage: Eukaryota > Metazoa > Chordata > Actinopteri > Salmoniformes > Salmonidae > Coregonus > Coregonus clupeaformis. Next base: position 206,709 of record NW_025533696.1, read on the forward strand.
CGTGGGAGCGCAGCTCCTGCCTGAAGGTCTGCTCGCACAATCCCCCTGCCTATGGGGTGGCAATCGCGTCGCCCTCGCCTTACTAAACGCGATAGCCAGATCCCCATACTCAGGTGGAATGTGCAATGCGGGCACCTGGTTTGGACTTTCCACCGAGGTAGCCCCTAAGGAAACGCCCAAACATCTACCCACACACTGAGCAGACCACTCCTTCAGAGCCCTCTCCTGCCACGAAATAACGGGGTTATGGGTACTTAACCAGGGCATGCCCAGCACCACCGGATACGCAGGAGAGTCAATCAGAAACAGTTGTATTATCTCCTGATGACTCCCCTGCGCACACATCCTAAGTGGCGCCGTGACCTCCCTGATTAAGCCCGTACCCAACGGACGACTATCTAGGGCGTGAACGGGAAAAGGAACTTCCACAGGGAGAAGGGGAAACCCTAACTCTAAACAAAACTTCTTATCAATGAAATTCCCAGCCGCGCCTGAATCTACCAGCGCCTTACACTGGGAATGAGGTGCCACCTGCGGAAAACACACAGGCATACAAAAATGGGCAACAGTGAGCTCTGGGTGAGTGGGGCGCCTACTCACCTGGAGGGAATCCCCAGTGCGGGACCTGTCGTCATCTCCCCGAGGAGGCCATCCCCAGCACCTAGCCGCGGTGTGTCCTCCCCGACCACAGTTGGTGCAGTGGATGGACCCCCCACTCTGCCGACTCCTCCTACCTCTAGCGCCAGCGCCCCCGAGCTCCATAGGACACGGCTCGGGTGCGCTGGAGGATGGAATGGACGGACCCCCTCAGGACGTCCCGCGGGTAGCCAATAGGTTATCCAACCTAATTGACATGTCGACCAGCTGGTCGAAAGTGAGACTGGCGTCCCGACAGGCCAGCTCCCGACGGACGTCCTCTCTGAGGCTACATCGGTAGAGATCGATGAGGGCCCGATCATTCCACCCTGCATCTGCCGCTAGAGTACGGAATTCGAGTGCGAATTCCTGGGCACTCCTCCTCCCCTGCCTAAGGAAGACCAGACGCTCCCCCGCCGCTTTCCCCTCCGGGGGATGGTCGAACACCGCCCTAAAGCGGCGGGAGAACTCGGTGTAGGTAATGGTCGTGGCGTCGATCTTCCTCCACTCCGCGTTGGCCCACTCCAACGCTTTACCGGCCAGGCAGGAGATTAGGGCGGACACGCTCTCATGCCCTGAAGGTGCCGGATGGACTGTGGCCAGGTACAGCTCGACCTGGAGCAAGAACCCCTGACACCCAGCCGCTGTCCCGTCGTAAGCCCTCGGGAGAGATAGTCGGACTCCTCGATGTTCCGGTGCTGGAACGGGCGGGCTGGCCGATGGTGCTGGCTGGGCGGGCGGTGGTGGAGGCGAACCCCAGCCTCGGAGTGTGGAAATAACCTCCTGCAGGGCGTTCCCCATCTGCAGGAGTTGCTCCTGCTGATCCCGAACCTGGGCTTCCAGTCTTGTCTGGGCTGCTTCTGCTCCTGCTGATTCCATGGGTAAGGTGTGTGATTCTGTCAGGCCGTGTGTAGGTGTGGTGTAGGAAATCAGATGCAGGACGCAGACGGTAGGTTCCAAAAGCTGTATTCCGACCCAAACACGGGCAACAGGGCAACAAAGCCCAACAGCTAAACTACGCCCAAGGCGTGTAGGCAAAATGCGCACAAACAGGTGCGACAAAATAAGTAGTGCACGAAACAAGTGCAAACGAGCTCCAGCGCAGTGGAGAGAAATATGCTCAACCGAGCAAACACTACACTGACGAAAACAATCACACACAACACAAGACAAACACAACGAGAAACTATTAGGACACTAATCACGTAAAACAGAAACAGGTGTGACACAAACAGACAAAAGCAAACGAACATGAAAACATAAATCGGTGGCAGCTAGAATTCGAGCGGCAACGCGAAGCCTGCCCGAACAAGGGAGAGAGGCAGCCTCGGCCGAAACCGTGACAGGTACACGGTACAGCTGTTTCATACTCATCTGGTTTCTATGCAGCACCCTGTCGATGGTTGAGATGCTAACCGTATGGATGTTTTCAAAGACATCGTTGTCTTCTATAATGGTCCTTTGTATTTCCCTGAGTCTCATGGCATTGTTTGCTCGGACCATGGTGCAAATAGCCTCTCCTGTTGAGGTGTGAAAAGGCGTCCTCTGCCACCGGTTTGAGGTAATCTTGCAGTCCTATGTGTGGAAAAATGCAGTGATGCACGTACACTTTCACATAGACAAAAACTATGCGAACACACATTTTACTGTAAAACATACAGGTGGGTGCATGTAGTGCAGTATGTATCTGTATAGAGTATATTTCTGTATGCTGTGAAATACAAGTGGACTACTGTAATATGAAGCATTGTAGGAAGTATACAGTATACTGCTTATATACAGTAACAGTGCACTGTACATTGGTGGACATACCCTGTTCTCTCTTGAAACGTTTGTACTATTGAGGACACGGTTGATCTCCCAATATTCGTCTGCACCCTTGACCCGCCTCAGCCATTGTAAGGCCATGATTGACAACATGGTCTACAATAGTGGCCTTATGTCATCAGATATGCGCCTATGTCCTCTTCTGCCTCTTCCTCTGTTTTGCCTTCCACCACGCATCCTTGCTCCTCTTCTTCCTCCTCTTGGCTGTTGACCCCTGTTCGTTTCCTGGTCCATCCATTATTGGAAAATTGCAACTCTGTGTTGTGGTCTGTCTATATGCTTGCCAATTGATTCTTCATGAGATGCACCTTTGAGCAATTTAGACAACTGGTTGATTGTTGGTTGAACTAACACTTTACATTCCTTCATGAGTGAGGTTAATTTCACCTGCGATTCAGCAATTTACGTTTTTGTACAAAGGTCTAATAGAAATGTGTAAAACTATGCTTGACAGTTTATGACAAATAGTTCAACAATTTTGCATGTAATACGCTTATGCAAGGAACTAATGCCTAGATGTTTTGAGGGTAAGACTATTCAACAGAGAACCATCTACTATATTTTGATCAACATGACATGAGCAATTGAAAATGTGGAAAAAAGCTGACACTTGTACATTATCAATTGCAATATGTACAAAAGCAATTACAATTTGTTCAAAGGAATAAGAAATTGCTTTAATGATGTGCACAAGTGACTAGATGATTTGGAATTTGTACAAGTAGTATCAAGAATTGCACTTTTGATCTAAGAAATACCAAAAGCGACTAAGAAAAACTGTAACACCATATTTCCCAATGTTCTAGATGTGATTGCTATTTTATGGCTTTTTATTATTTTTACTGTCAGACATGACACATTTACTGTAGGTGTACAGCATGGAAAGCAGAGGAGGCTGGTGGGAGGAGATATACTGTAGTTTGACGGGCTCATTGTCATGGCTGGAATGGAATAAATTGAATGGTATCGAACACATCAAACACATGGTTTCCATGTATTGATAGCATTCCATCCATACCATTCCAGCCATTACAATGAGCCTGCCTCCTATATATCCTCCACCAGTCACCACTGATGTAAAGAGTTGATCCACTGACCCACAGAGGTGTGAAGTCTAGTGTAGTCTGCAGGTCTCCACCTTCTATCAGATCCAAGTCTTGTTTATACTCACTTATAACACGTAGCTTCACCTGTGTGATCAGTGCAATGTAACGGTCTTCTGTCCTGCTGGTTTCTACCACACCAGTAGGTCCCAGTATCATCTTCAGTCAGTTTACTGATGGTCACTGAGTAGGATTTCACTCTGCTGTTTACAGACAGAGAGAAACGCCCAGCTTTTGCAGTTGAGAATCATGTTTGGTAATAGTAAGCTGATATCTTGTATTTACAGTCCCTGTCTTCTTTGCAGAAATGCTTGGTGCTGTCCTCGTGGTCCTCTGGATAGTTGCAGCTGATGGTAGCTTCTCCTCCCAGATAGACCGTCTCCGTGACTGACTTCTCACAGCAGTCATCTGTCAATAGGAACACAAATTACAACCTTAGTCTAATACTATAGACTGACTTCCTTTACTAGTGATATTGACCATGCAATAACATCGCGGCTAAATTCATTTTATAAAGTTAAAGCAAAAGTGACTCACCTTCCTCTACTTTCAGCTCTACATCAGTGTAACTTCCCATTGCAATAGGTTTGTCCACTCCACACCAGTAGGTCCCTTCATCTTGTTTAGTCAGTTGTCTGATGATCACCGTGAAGTCGTTTCCTTCAGTGTTGTCATACAGAGAGAATCTACCACTGTGCTGCCAGGTGTTCTTCAATCCAGTTCTGATTGTATCCTTGCTGTTACCATCACTGAAAGATGTTTGATTGTCGTCCTGCTGATGTGAATATGCACAGTAGATGATGACAGTTCCTCCAGAGTATCCTGTCACTTTGAAGGGAGCTCAAACAACCTGTCAATCAGAGAAGAAAAAATATTTTATATTCCTCTTGGTTTAGTGTTTTGTAATACTAATGTACTGATGGTTAGAATTCCTACACCAGTGGCATCATCACATCACCCACACACACACGCACACACACACACACACACACACACACACACACACACACACACATACACACACACACACACACACACACCGTAGTGTTTCCTTATCTGTAGTAGCAGCCATTATAAGAAGACTAACTGGATATTATTACATTGTTATAGAGAGTTATTCAAGCTTATTACCTGTCATGAAGGAGAGGGAGGATGATATCAGCAGGATCCTCATCTTGTTGTGTTCTCTCCAGGTTGGTCCAGGTGTCTATAGGTCCTGATATAATGTTGTGTTCTCTCCAGGTTGGTCCAGGTGTCTATAGGTCCTGATATAATGTTGTGTTCTCTCCAGGTTGGTCCAGGTGTCTATAGGTCCTGATATAATGTTGTGTTCTCTCCAGGTTGGTCCAGGTGTCTATAGGTCCTGATATACTGTTGTGTTCTCTCCAGGTTGGTCCAGGTGTCTATAGGTCCTGATATAATGTTGTGTTCTCTCCAGGTTGGTCCAGGTGTCTATAGGTCCTGATATAATGTTGGGTTCTCTCCAGGTTGGTCCAGGTGTCTATAGGTCCTGATATAATGTTGTGTTCTCTCAGGTTGGTCCAGGTGTCTGTAGGTCCTGATATAATGTTGTGTTCTCTCAGGTTGGTCCAGGTGTCTATAGGTCCTGATATAATGTTGTGTTCTCTCCAGGTTGGTCAGGTGTCTGCAGGTCCTGATATAATGCTGTGTCCTCTCCAGGTTGGTCCAGGTGTCTATAGGTCCTGATATAATGTTGTGTTCTCTCCAGGTTGGTCCAGGTGTCAATAGGTCCTGATTTAGTGCTGTGTGTCCAAGTCTACAACTCTCTCTGTTCTCTCTCTACTTATAGGAACTTAAACGTCATGTACTTTATGTTACTCTATCTCTCTCTCTCTCTCTCTCTGCCTCCCCCTCTCTCTCACTCACTCCTTGCACTGGTACAACTATGTACTTCCCTATTTCTGCATCTGTATCTCTCTCTCTCTCTCTCTCTCTCTCTCTCTCTCTCTCTCTCTACTAGTTCAAACCCTCCTACCACATGTTTCTTCTGACAGTCCCTCCCTCTTCCTCCTTAACCAATCATTTGTCTGTTCCTACATCACACAGAAGAGAGAGGGTAAGAGAGAAAGAAAGAAAGAAAGAAAGAAAGAAAGAAAGAAAGAAAGAAAGAAAGAAAGAAAGAAAGAATGAAAGAAAGAAAGAAAGAGATCAGTGAGAAAAAGAGAGAGAGAGAGGCCTCTATGGATCAAAGCACAGAAACACATTCATACGCTCTCATGCAGACTGGAGGCTGTCTACAGAGAGAGAAACAGAGTTATTCTGCCACTGGAGGCGATCTCCCTCCATCTATCCCTCCATCTCTTCTTCCATCTCAGCTCTGTGTGTCTAGTGACAGTGGTACATGCTGATGAAACAGGTACTGAGTTTACTGACACACCAGTGGAGGCTGGTGGGGGGGGGGCGACTATAGTAATGTCTAGAATGGAATGTATCAAACACATAGAAATATATTGGTACTCTATTGATAAATACACATAGGCTCATTTCCCAGTCAAGTGGAGTAAAAAACACTGAATAAGCAAAAGCTTTCTAAAAGTGATAAACTGTCTCTTTTTGTTCAAGCCAGTGTTACATTCACAGTAGAAAAAATGATTGAATGAATGAGACGGAGGTACGAGGCGGAGACGACCGACAAACAAACAAAAGAATGAACAAACAGATGATTGAACTAACGAAACAAATAAATCAATAAATGAATATACGAACAAATTAACAAATTAACGATGTAAAAAATATGAATAAAAATATGAATGAATGAGATAGAAGAACAAAACATAAATGAATGATTGATTAATTTATAAGCGAATTAACAAATGAACGATCAAATAAACTCAAATTAATTAAAAACACAAATGAGTGAAAACATTAATAAATGAAAACATGAATTCATGCTTTGCCATACAGATCAGTGACAGTAGTAACTATGTAGCAGAGTGTTTAATGGTGCAGTACATCTATGGGTGTCTACATCTGTAGGGTGAGTGTCTGGGTGGTTGCTAGCATCAGAGTCTGTACTGAAGGGACAGTATTATAGTGGAGACAGCTGGATCTCTGGGGAGGTTACAGTAGCATAGTGGGACAGGCTGGATCTCTGGAGAGGTTGGCAGTAGCATAGTGGAGAAGGCTGGATCTCTCGGGGAAGTTGACAGTAGCAAAGTGGAGACCGGCTGGATCTCTGCGGGAAGTTGACAGTAGCATAGTGGAGACAGTCTGGACTCTGGGGAAGTTGACAGTAGCATAGGTCACACTGTCTGGAACCTTTGTGGGCGGACCAACGTTGGAGTAGATGTCATCTGCACAGGATTGGTTGCCGTGGCGTCGATGGTGGTGAAGTCACGGGCTGTATCTGGATTCTTATTGGTTGCTGTGGCATGGATGGTGGTGATATCACAGGCTGTATCTGGGTTCTGATTGGTTGCTGTGAAGTAGATGGGGTTAGCGATGGTTCCTGTGTCTTGATCCTGGTTGGAGTGTTTAGATGCTAAAGAAATCAAACAGATTATTTATTTATATTTTATCTTTTGATGATTTACGTTATTTTAATTAACTGTTTTCATTTATAAAATGTATATTTATTTTTTGACATATTTTTGGTGTTTTTTGTTAAAATAACGATTGTGTGTGATAACTACTGTACCTGTTGGTCTCCTGTCTCTGTCTCTCCTCTGTACTAAAGAACATGAACAGCAGCCAGACCCAGCAGTAGTAGAACAACACCCAGACCAACACCGAGAACATCCCATCACCTAGAACACCCAGACCAACACCAAAACATCAGATCACCTAGAACACCCAGACCAACACCAGAGAACATCACATCACCTAGAACACCCAGACCAGCACCAGAGAACATCAGATCACCTAGAACACCCAGACCAACACCAGAACATCACATCACCTCGAAACCCCAGACCAACACCCAAGAACATCAGATCACCTAGAACACCCAGAGACATACACAGGCATAATGTTCCAGTGATGCTACATTTAGCTAGTCTCTACTGTACTGTACTTCTGTGTTTCTTCATTTCAGAGGGAGGGAGGAGGGAAGACAACATTAGACGAGAAACAGGTGGGTGTTGAGGGAGAGCAGAAATAAAGATGAAATGTTAATGATGAGATATCAATAGGAAGAGCCAGATTATTCAATCTAATACCAAGTATCAGGCACAGTCGGTGTGTTTTGTTGTGGTTCAATCTCATTCACTGTCTGAGGTGAAAGATGCAGTGGCTAGTTTCCACCACAAATGTATCTTCTTTACATTTATAGTTGTAGTTTATAAGGGTTTAATGCTAGGTAGTTGTATTCCATGTAACAGTTTGGTGCTTGGTAGTTGTAGTCCATTTATAAATGGTACTTGGTAGTGTAGTCCATTTTTATAAATGGTACTTGGTAGTTGTAGTCCATTTATAAATGGTACTTGGTAGATGTAATCCGTGTTACATTATGGTACTTAGTTATGTCTGTTGTTACCTTGTGTTCTAGCCATGATGTTCTTATTGTCATAAACACACAATGACTATAACTACTAGCCTCTAAATACAGCACCACTCTGAGTACAGTTACAATACTAAAGATAATGACTATAACTACTAGCCTCTAAATACAGCACCTCTCTGAGTACAGTTACAATAATAAAGATAATGACTATAACTACTAGCCTCTAAATACAGCACCGCTCTGAGTACAGTTACAATACTAAAGATAATGACTATAACTACTAGCCTCTAAATACAGCACCACTCTGAGTACAGTTACAATACTAAAGATAATGACTATAACTACTAGCCTCTAAATACAGCACCTCTCTGAGTACAGTTACAATAATAAAGATAATGACTATAACTACTAGCCTCTAAATACAGCACCGCTCTGAGTACAGTTACAATACTAAAGCCAATGACTATAACTACTAGCCTCTAAATACAGCACCTCTCTGAGTACAGTTACAATACTAAAGATAATGACTATAACTACTAGCCTCTAAATACAGCACCGCTCTGAGTACAGTTACAATACTAAAGACAATGACTATAACTACTAGCCTCTAAATACAGGCACCGCTCTGAGTACAGTTACAATACTAAAGATAATGGCTATAACTACTAGCCTCTAAATACAGCACCGCTCTGAGTACAGTTACAATACTTAAGATAATGACTATAACTACTAGCCTCTAAATACAGCACCTCTCTGAGTACAGTTACAATACTAAAGACAATGACTATAACTACTAGCCTCTAAATACAGCACAGCTCTGAGTAAGTTACAATAATAAAGATAATGACTATAACTACTAGCCTCTAAATACAGCACCGCTCTGAGTACAGTTACAATACTAAAGATAATGACTATAACTACTAGCCTCTAAATACAGCACCGCTCTGAGTACAGTTACAATACTAAAGATAATGACTATAACTACTAGCCTCTAAATACAGCACCTCTCTCTGAGTACAGTGTCACGATCGTTAGAGTGAGTTGACCAAGGCACGTAGCGTGATGAACGAACATACTTTGTTAATGACTGAACACACGAACAAAAACAATAAGATACCGTGACGTCCAAAGGATTAACCCAACCAACACGGAATAATTCACAAGGAACAAGATCCCACAACTATTGTGGGAAAACAGACTCTATAAATATGGCTCCCAATCAGAGACAACCGCAACAGCTGACACTCGTTGCCTCTGATTGGGAACCCTCTAGCCAACACAGAAATACAACCATAGAATATACACACCCTGGCTCAGCATATCGAGTCCCCAGAGCCAGGGTGTGACAAGTCCCCAAAGGCGCGGACTGCGACCGCGCCTAAACATAAACAAACCAGGGGAGGGCTGGGTGGGCATTCCTCCTCGGAGGCGGTTCCGGCTCCGGGCTGCGCCACCACCCTCAATAATCCCCGTAGCGCCCCTGATCCGGTCTGGCCCGCTGGCTGGAGCTGGACTGGACATCGTGGCGCGGATTGCTTAAGCTCCGGTGTGGAGCAGCTGACGGTACCTGACCAGGCACCGGTGACCCAGCAGGGTTGTGCGGACTGGCGAGCGCGCACCCCTGACTTGGTGCGTGGAGCAGGAACGGGCCGGACGGGCTGACGATGCGCACCCCTGGCTTGGTGCGTGGAGCAGCAACGGGCGGACCGGGCTGACGGTGCGCACCCCTGGCGTGCGTGGAGCAGGAACGGGCCGGACCGGGCTGACGATGCGCACCCCTGGCTTGGTGCGTGGAGCAGGACGGGCCGGACTGGGCTGGCGACTACGCACCCCTGGCTTGGTGCGTGGGCAGGAACGGGCCGGACTGGGCTGACGACTCGCACCCCCTGGCTTGGTGCGTGGAGCAGGAACGGGCCGGACCGGGCTGACGACTCGCACCCCTGGCGGGTTGCTGGAGCAGGAAAGCAGCCGGACCGGGCTGACGATGCGCACCCCTGGCTGGTGCGTGGAGCAGAGGCGGGCGGCCGAACTGACGGTCGCACCCCTGGCTAGTGCGTGGAGCAAGAACGGCGGACCGGGCTGACGACTTCGCACCCCCTGGCTTGGTGCATGGAGCAGGAACGGGCGGACCGGGCTGACGACTCGCACCGTAGGCTTGGTGCGAGGGCAGGAACAGGCCGGGCGGGCTGGCGGCGCGCGCCGTGAGGCTTGGTGCGAGGAGCAGGAACAGGCCGGGCCGGGCTGGCGACTTCGCACCGTAGGCTTGGTGCGAGGAGAAACAGGCCGGGCGGACTGACGACTCGCACCGTAGGCTTGGTGCGAGGGCAGGAACAGGCCGGGCCGGGCTGGCGACGCGCGCCGAGGCTTGGTGCGAGGAGCAGGAACAGGCCGGGCCGGGCTGGCGACTCGCACCGTAGGCTTGGTGCGAGGGGCAGGAACAGGCCGGGCTGGGCTGGCGACGCGCCAAGGCTTGGTGCGAGGGGCAGGAACAGGCCGGGCCGGGCTGGCGACGCGCAACGTAGGCTTGGTGCGAGTGGCAGGAACAGGCCGGGCCGGGCTGGCGGCGCGCACCGTAGGCTTGGTGCGAGGAGCAGGAACAGGCCGGGCTGGGCTGGCGACTCGCACCGTAGGCTTGGTGCGAGGGGCAGGAACAGGCCGGGCCGGGCTCGACACGCACCGTAGGCTTGAGTGCGAGGGGGAGGAACAGGCCGGGCCGGGCTGGCGGCCGCGCACCGTAGGCTTGGTGCGAGTGGCAGGAACAGGCCGGGCCGGGCTAGTCGCGCACACCGTAGGCTTGGTGCGAAGGGCAGGAACAGGCCGGGCCGGGCTGGCGACGCACACCGTAGGCTTGGTGCAGGAGAGGAACCGGCCGGGCGGGCTGACGACTCGCACCGTAGGCTTGGTGCGAGGGGCAGGAACAGGCCGGGCCGGGCTGGCGGCCGCACCGAGGCTTGGTGCGAGTGGCAGGAACAGGCCGGGCCAGGCTGGCGGCGCACACCGTAGGCTTGGTGCGAAGGGCAGGAACAGGCCGGGCCGGGCTGGCGACGCACACCGTAGGCTTGTGCGAGGAGCAGGAACAGGCCGGGCCGGGCTGGCGACGCGAACCGTAGGCTTGGTGCGAGGAACAGGAACAGGCCGGACCGTACTGGGAACACACACCACTGGCCTTAAACGGGGGATCAGGAACGGGCCGGACCGGACTGGCAATACACCTCAGTACCTCTCGCCGTGCCTCTACAACTTCCTTCCCTCCTCTCACCAATGGCTCCCGTAACCCGGTGGCCTTCTCTCCTCGTCTCCCATTTCGCCCCTTGGCAGCCTCCTGCTGCCCAGTCGCCCATTCCGTGTGCCCCCCCCTAAAAATTTTCTGGGGTTGCCTCTCGTCCGTCCGACACGACACTGTTGACGCCGTTGCTCCTCTCTCACCAGGGCCTTAATCTTAGCCCATGGCTCCTTGCCCCCGAGCATGTCCTCCCAGGACCACGATTTGCCCACCTGGGCCATCGCCAACCTCTCCAGCTCCTTTCCCGGCGCTTCCTCCCATGTCCAGGCCGCCTGCTCCTGGACACGCTGCTTGGTCCTGGTATGGTGGGGTCTTCTGTCACGATCGTTAGAGTGAGTTGACCAAGGCGCAGCGTGATGAACGAACATACTTTATTTAATGACTGAACACACGAACAAAAACAATAAAGCGATACCGTGACGTCCAAAGGTTAACACAACCAACACGGAATAATCCACAAGGAACAAGATCCCACAACTATTGTGGGAAAACAGCCTCTATAAATATGGCTCCCAATCAGAGACAACCAGCAACAGCTGACACTCGTTGTCTCTGATTGGGAACCACTCTGGCCAACACAGAAATACAACCATAGAATATACACACCCTGGCTCAACATATAGAGTCCCCAGAGCCAGGGTGTGACATACAGTTACAATACTAAAGATAATGACTATAACTACTAGCCTCTAAATACAGCACCACTCTGAGTACAGTTACAATACTAAAGACAATGACTATAACTACTAGCATCTAAATACAGCACCGCTCTGATTACAGTTACAATACTAAAGATAATGACTATAACTACTAGCCTCTAAATACAGCACCGCTCTGAGTACAGTTACAATACTAAAGATAATGACTATAACTACTAGTCTCTAAATACAGCACCACTCTGAGTACAGTTACAATACTAAAGATAATGACTATAACTACTAGCCTCTAAATACAGCACCACTCTGAGTACAGTTACAATACTAAAGATAATGACTATAACTACTAGCCTCTAAGTACAGCACCTCTCTGAGTACAGTTACAATACTAAAGATAATGACTATAACTAGTCTCTCAATACAGCACCTCTCTGAGTACAGTTACAATACTAAAGATAATGACTATAACTAGTCTCCTCAATACAGCACCTCTCTGAGTACAGTTACGTGTTGAACAGGTTATAGGGACTAAATAACATGGTTAATATTAGTGACTGGGGGAGAGGGAGAAGTGAGTGGGGAGATGAGAGGGGGGAGATGTTGGGGGGGGGCAAAGGAAGACAGAAAGAGAGAGATAAAGAAGTCAGAGGAGGGACAGAGAAGGAGGGAGAGAGAGAGACAGAGAGAGCTACAGAGAGAGAGAGAGAGAGATCGAGAGAGAGAGCTACGAGAGAGAGAGAGAGCAGAGAGAGAGCTACGAGAGAGAGAGAGAGAGAGAGAGAGAGAGAGAGACACAGTGGTCCAAGGCATGTATGCATTCACTAACTGTAAGTCGCTCTGGATAAGAGCATCTGCTAAATGACTAAAATGTAAATGTAGAGAAAGAAGCCAGAGGAGGGACAGAGACAGAGAGAGAGAGAGAGAGAGAGCTACAGATAGATAGAGCGAGAGAGAGAGAGAGAGCTACAGAGAGAGAGAGAGAGAGAGAGAGAGAGATGTTGGCCTACAGGTAAGTGTGTAGGCTATAGAGAGCAGTTCTACTGAGGGTAATATACCTGCAGTGGAGTTTGAGGAGTCAGTTGCCATGGTGATGTTTGTTGATGGGTGTGTCGTGGAGAGGAGAGGTCTGGAGGTGATGGAGCCAGGGATGGGAGGAGAAGGAGCTGTAGAGAGAGGAAAAGAGAGAGAGAGTCAAGGAGAGAGAGAGAAGAGAGAGAGAGAGAGAGAGAGAGAGTCAAGGAGAGAGAGAGAGAAGAGAGACAGAGAGAGAGAGTCAAGGAGAGAGAGATAGAGAGAGAGAGAGAGAGAGAGAGTCAAGGAGAGAGAGAGAGAAGAGAGACAGAGAGAGAGAGTCAAGGAGAGAGTGAGACAGAGATATAATGCATCAACAAAAAATATAATGTGCAAAATGTAATCATCTACATAAACACACTAATAGAAACTCTTAGACACCAACCTCTCTCCACAGTTAACCTGACTTCAGTCTTGTGATACCACCACCATGTGTTTATTTCACACCAGTAGGTCCCTGAGTCCTCTAGGGTCAGGTTAGTGATGGTGACAGTGAAGACTCTTCTCTCTGTGTCGTCATTCAGAGAGTATCTCCCTTTATGAGTCCACGTTGGGTGTTGATGCGTTTGGGTTTTGATGACATCAACCCGGTAGGCCCAGATCCCTTTTTGAGAGGTACTTCTGGGTATGTCTCAAACCCCGTGCATAAGGACACTGAATGCTAGCATTTCCTCCTTCTGTCCCTCTCTTTGTGATCACTCCTGACCAGGACGGCCTGTTCAATAGGGCGATATGGGCGGCACTGCCAAACGGGAAAAGGAAGGGATTTTTTTCTAATCAATTATATCACGGCAACAGTAGTTATCAGTGTTGTAATCTGATCTGACTGCCACTAAATGTCAAATCAGGCTAAAGTCGTGCTTCAAATGGCCCTCGCCCGTTTTTGGGCGATTTCAGTCAGGTTGAAAATCGCCCAGAAGTCTCTCATAGCCTGTCATGTAAAATCTATTTTTTCAAATTTCAAAGCTTTCAATACATTCTCTATGGGTGTCTGTGGGCTTGCACTTACGCGCTTTCGTCATACGTGACGTAACCATGAACGTAACTAAGCAAATAGCGGCTAGCAGCGTCTCTTTGCGACCTGCAGTGTGGCTTTATTTTATGTTTTTAATTTGTACACTTAGTGGCGTTATTTTATGTTTTTAATTTGTACACTTAGTTTACAAACATTCTGCCAACCATGGATTTCGAGTGGTGGGTTTTGGACTGATCTTGTTGATCGTGTACATACCCGCGCTACGAACGGACTAAATAATGAAAACGTTGCTGGCAGCGGAATCCAATACAGCTGGGAGACTTGGCTGGATGACAGAGTCCCGGACAGAGAAGTGGAGCCGGCCGGCTTCACCCTGGTCGGAGCGGACCTCGATCTGACAGTCACAGGAAAATCGATCCTGGTAAGAGAGCGACTCTGTACCCCCGAGCCCCGACATTGAACTGCTTTCTGTGTCACTGTGACCTTACTATCTGCCCGTGAGTTCCCCAATTGTTTGTTACCATTGTGTACTGTTGATAATCACAAGTTTACTGGAGAACTGAGACCAAGTAGAGACTTTGGACAGGGTGGATATGGTATAATAAAGGCAGTTTATTCAGAGGTAAAGATATCTGGAATCGTGTGCACGGACTCGTTCGTCAAACTCTTAGGGAGCTATCTGAAGAGAGCCCCGAAAACATTGTGTGCTGACATTTTATACAATAAATGATGTAGGTTGAATCTAGTAGTTCTGATCTTCTGATTGGTCCTGATGAGTTGGGCGAGGTCCCCTCCACTGTTGCATTGGCTCTGAGTCGGGTTCTCTGTCTTCAAATGTTCAGCCTAAAGAGAGGGGATTTTTTTGTGTGTGTGTGTGTGTGTTTAACAGTGATGATGTGTGTGTGTGTGTGTGTTTAACAGTGATGATGTGTGTGTGTGTGTGTGTTATCAGTGATGAGTGTGTGTGTGTGTGTGTGTGTGTGTCCTCAGAGCAAGAACTCGTGAGTTGGAAGAACTGAGAGACCTATGGCGTGGGTGTTGTCCTTGGCCACCTGCTGACAAGGCTGACAAGATAGGACTCTTTTGTCCATTGTTATAGGATAGGAACAGCATTGATTGAAAACAAACGCCCAACACAAAATGGGTCATGCACAAGATTTTAGTCAGACCAAGCTATAACATTATATATTTACTACGACAGTACATTCAACCAAAAGCTAATATAACAAAGGCATCAGAGATTATTTATAATCTGTCACAGAAACATGAATCCATCTCCCCAGATCAGTCAATAAATGCTTCTGGTATTGACTTATATGCTGCCCCTGTCTTCATGTTGTTGCTGGACATATCTTTTTTAAAATGTGTGTAGGTCACCTAAATCATCAGAAAAATTGCCCCTCCTGAGAATTTTTTCAGGAGCCGCCACTGCTCCTGACACCACACAGCTCACAGCTATGACACAACCAAAGAAACAGATTCACATCATCTCTACAACATCAGCTGCCCATTGTCACCATATTTCACAGACAGTCAGGTAATGGAGATACTTGAGTGATATGTAGGGAATGTTTAATAATCTGGGGCTGAGTGATACAGTAAATGTATGTGTTCAGGACTACAGCAATACAGTAAAACAGTGTTCAATGATATAGTATAGTACAGCATTGATCACTGTAGCATAAAATTATATATGCCAACAATTGAGTGTTCAGTGAGTAACACAGTTCAGTATGAGGTGTGTATTAATGTAATACATTCTAATAGTAACAGTTCAATATGAGGTGTGTATTAATGTATTGAGGTCTGATAGTAACAGTTCAATATGGGGTGTGTATTAATGTATTGAGGTCTAATTGTAACAGTTCAATATGAGGTGTGTATTAATGTATTGGAGGTCTGATAGTAACAGTTCAATATGGGGTGTGTATTAATGTAATACATTCTAATAGTAAAAAGTTCAATATGAGGTGTGTATTAATGTATTGAGGTCTGATAGTAACAGTTCAATATGGTATAATAATAATAGTACTCACCACAGAGAAGTCTGATGCTGACAGACATGAGATTCCTCATTCTACTCTCTGGCTTCCCTCCTATGTTGTCAACTTTATACTGTTCTCCTCTCACTCCAGTCCTCTACCAGTCACTACCAGTCTAGTCCCAGATACTAAGACTCTCTACCAGTCACTACCAGTCTAGTCCCAGATACTCAGACTCTCTACCAGTCACTACCAGTCTAGTCCCAGATACTCAGACTCTCTACCAGTCACTACCAGTCTAGTCCCGGATACTCAGACTCTCTCCCAGTCACTACCAGTCTAGTCCCAGATAGTCAGACTCTCTACCAGTCACTACCAGTCTAGTCTCAGATACTCAGACTCTCTACCAGTCACTACCAGTCTAGTCCCAGATACTAAGACTCTCTACCAGTCACTACCAGTCTAGTCCCAGATACTCAGACTCTCTACCAGTCACTACCAGTCTAGTCCCAGACACTCAGACTCTCTACCAGTCACTACCAGTCTAGTCCCAGACACTCAGACTCTCTCACAGTCACTACCAGTCTAGTCCCAGATACTAAGACTCTCTACCAGTCACTACCAGTCTAGTCCCAGATACTAAGACTCTCTACCAGTCACTACCAGTCTAGTCCCAGACACTCAGACTCTCTCCCAGTCACTACCAGTCTAGTCCAAGACACTCAGACTCTCTCCCAGTCACTACCAGTCTAGTCCCAGATACTAAGACTCTCTATCAGTCACTACCAGTCTAGTCCCAGATACTCAGACTCTCTACCAGTCACTACCAGTCTAGTCCCAGACACTCAGACTCTCTACCAGTCACTACCAGTCTAGTCCCAGACACTCAGACTCTCTCCCAGTCACTACCAGTCTAGTCCCAGACACTCAGACTCTCTACCAGTCACTACCAGTCTAGTCCCAGATACTCAGACACTCTCCCAGTCACTACCAGTCTAGTCCCAGATACTAAGACTCTCTACCAGTCACTACCAGTCTAGTCCCAGATACTCAGACTCTCTACCAGTCACTACCAGTCTAGTCCCAGATACTCAGACTCTCTACCAGTCACTACCAGTCTAGTCCCAGATACTCAGACTCTCTACCAGTCACTACCAGTCTAGTCCCAGACACTCAGACTCTCTACCAGTCACTACCAGTCTAGTCCCAGATACTCAGACACTCTCCCAGTCACTACCAGTCTAGTCCCAGATACTAAGACTCTCTACCAGTCACTACCAGTCTAGTCCCAGATACTCAGACTCTCTACCAGTCACTACCAGTCTAGTCCCAGATACTCAGACTCTCTACCAGTCACTACCAGTCTAGTCCTAGATACTCAGACTCTCTACCAGTCACTCCTAGAAGCTATGAACACATCTCTATCCACGTTTAAGAGTTCTGGTAGTTGTTTAGTCCAGTCGCATCTCCCTCTCTCTCTCTCCCCTTGTCTCTCTCTCTCTCTCTCTCTCTCTCTCTCTCTCTCCCTCTCCCTCTGTCTCTCTCTCTCCCTCTCCCTCTGTCTGTCTCTCTCCCTCTCTCTGTCTCTGTCTCTGGATCGTAATCGTCTGTTCCTCTTTCTCTACTGTATGTCTCTGTAAGTCTAGGTTTCTCTTCTGTGTCAGAGTGTGTGTCTGACATCCTTTTAGCTAAACTCGAGAGCATTTTGACACCTCCTACTTCCTGACTTTTATCATACAGGCAAACACACACGGACACACCCCGCACCACACCACACTACACACCACACTACACACAATTATATTTGGGTGTTTGCTTGAATACATATAAGTGAATACTGACACTTGGTAAAGGTTATCTTGTTGAAAGACATATTTACAGGTTCATCATTGTATCATTAATCATCATAAAGTATACATTGCAACTTGTGTACATTATAACAGAGCAACAGACTAGTCAATAGAGGCATATGAAACCCCACAGTTCTCAGAAGACTTGGACACTCCGTAGCAGACATTTGTGTAAGGCTATGGATTGTACAGTGGATTAATCTCTTGTGGACAGACTACTAAAGCGATTGACCCTTGGCTAAGCCCCGCTCCCCTTGGTTACTGTTGCATTTTCCTGGAAAGCCCAGTTCCCCATTCCCCTCACAATGATCTCAACCTGTGTTTCTAATACACAATGACATTAAACACAGACTACCACTTGCTAATCAGGAAACTCAATTGCTTTACTTCTAGTAAAATTATGTTTGTAGTGTAGCTAGACACTGAATGGCTCTGAATTCAATGTCAGCATGCAGTCAAAGCTATACCACGTGTGAGAGCGACTTGTCCTCCCACCACCTCCTTCACATTAATGACAGCTGACTCCACAACACACAGAGCTGTCAAACAGAAACACACAGTACAGTCACAACTGATGACTTGTGAGATATACTTTAACCTGCTCAAATCTTACTTTAACCCCGCATAAATCTTACTTTAACCCTGCAGAAATTGTACTTTAACCAAGCACAACTCTTAATTTAACCCTCTACAAATCGTACTTTATCCGTGCACATCTTCCTTTAACCCTGCCTATCTTACTTTAACCCTGCATAAATCTTACTTTAACCCTGCATAATTCTTACTTTAACCTTCAACAAATCTTACTTTAACCCCGTATAAATCTTACTTTAACCCTGCATACATCTTACTTTAGCCCTGCATAAATCGTACTTTAACCCTGCACAAATCTTACTTTACCCAGTACAAATCTTACTTTACCTCTACAAATCAGACTTTACCCGTGCACATCGTCCTTTAACCCTGCCTATCTTACTTTAACCCTGCACAAACCAAGGTAAAATATATCAAATATATCAAACATTCTAAGTTCAGTGCATTATCATAAGATACATGTGAAAAACAAACACAGAACTGTACAACTTTCTGGCTCCTTATAGACAAACACATATCTTATTCCTTATGTACTATATTATCCAGACAGTAGTATAGAAACTGATACAGACAGACAAACATGCAGACAGACAGACAGATAGGCAGGCAGACAGGCAGACAGGCAGACAGGCAGACAGGCAGACAGACAGACAGACAGACAGACAGGCAGGCAGGCAGGCAGGCAGGCAGGCAGGCAGGCAGGCAGACAGACAGACAGGCAGACAGACAGACAGGCAGACAGGCAGACAGGCAGACAGACAGGCAGACAGACAGACAGAACTCACCTGAGAGAAAACAGCAGGAGACAACATGAAGTATCTTCATTCTGGACAGTTAATCCTTAGTTGCTATACTGTTAAAGTTACTTTACTATCACAGTTAATAAACTGTTAAAGTTACTTTACTATCACAGTAATTATACTGTTAAAGCTACTTTACTCTTACAGTTTCTGTACTTTTAAAGTTACTTGACTACACAACCAGCTAGCACAGGTCCACAACAGCTTGTTCCTGTTTCCTTCCTTAATTGAACGCTCCTCCCTCCTCTAACACCCCCCTCTCTCTCTCTCTCTCTCTCTCTCTCTCTCTCTCTCTGTCTGTCTGTCTGTCTGTCTGTCTGTCTGTCTGTCTCTCTCGCTCTGTCTTTTTGTCTCTGTCTTTAAATTCAATTAAATTCAAAGGGTTTTATTGGCATGGGACACATGTTTCCATTGCCTAAGCAAGTGAAATAGATCATAAACAAAAGTGAAATAAACCATATAAAATGCATGTCAGAGAGATTGAGATAGTGGTTAGTGTGGTGGGAGGGGGTGGACATTAGCTGATACATCCTCATTTCTCTGTAGTGACCTCAGTGTCTGCAGGTCTATATGTGCTGCAGAGTGAAACTGGTTCAAACCGGCTGGAGGTTAGACTTCTAAACCAAAAGACAACTCAGCTAGCTGTGGTGACTAAGTGTTGAAACTGTGAACTTCTCTGTTCTAAAGTTACCATGTTTGTTTCAGTAGAGGAGGAACACATTGTTGAGATGATGACAATATAGTTAAAGTATACATCAATATATTTTATTACTTTTTTTCTGACATTTAATTGATCCAAATACAGTCTTTGAAATGATAATCTCAACAGATGAGTTTCTGAACAGAAGACACATCTCTCGTCTACAACCCAACTCCCCCTTTAATGAATGATGTCATCACATAACAGACAAGCGAGTGGCACAGTGGTCTAAGGCACTGCATTGCAATGCTAGCTGTGCCACTAGAGATCCTGGTTCGAATCCAGGCTCTGTCGTAGCAGGCCGAGACCGGGAGACCTATGGGGCGGCGCACAATTGGCCCAGCGTCGTCCAGGGTAGGGGAGGGAATGGCCGGCAGGGATGTAGCTCAGTTGGTAGAGCATGGTGTTTGCAACGCCAGGGTTTTGGGTTCGATTCCCACGGGGGGTGTAAAAAAAAAAATGTATTCACTAACTGTAAGTTGCTCTGGATATGAGCGTCTGCTAAATGACTAAAATGTAAATGTAAGCAACTGAATTTAACCAATAATACAACCTCCACATCGCCCCCTACAGTATGTTAGCAGTACTGACAAATAAATATCCTATAATCTCGACCACCAGCAGGCTCTCTCTCTCTCTCTTGCTGTTGAGCCTGGGGACGAGGTTACAGTTATTCTAATGAACTATATGTTTCAACTCAGTCAATTCAGGAAGTTAAGTGAAATTCCATTCATGGAAAATGATGGTCATCAATGATAATTTGAATTGCGATTCATTGTTTGTATTGAAATGGAATTCAAGTACAGATGCAGAGTTTCAAAATGGTATATCATGCATTACAGTTGGAGGAAACATGGGAAAGTTATGCTAATTTGAAATGTAGTAAACTTGTTGTTCCGCCTTGTTCTCCACGGAGGTCATACGTAGGTCATTCAAAGGTGTTAACCCTCGCAAGGCTGCCGGCCCAGACGGAATCCCTAGCCGAGCCCTCAGAGCATGTGAAGTCCAGCTAGCTGTTGTGTTTTCAGACATCTCTCTCTAGCTCAGGACATTATCCCCACCTGCTTCAAGGTGTCCACTATCATCCCCATTCCCAAGACAGGGGAAGTACCTGAACTGAATGACTACCGACCAGTAGCACTCAATTCCATCATCATGACGTGCTTTGAGAGGCTAGTCAAAGACCACGTCACCTTCTAAGCTCAACACAAAGATCACAGCCAAATCAAAATAGCTAAACAAACAAAAACATTACGAAAAATAAATAAAAGGGTCAGCTATATACAGGTTAAGTTATATACAGGGTCAGTTATATACAGGGTCAGTTATATACAGGGCCAGTTATATACAGGGTTAATTATATACAGGGTCAGTTATATACAGGGCCAGTTATATACAGGGTCAGTTATATACAGGGTCAGTTATATACAGGGTCAGCTATATACAGGGTAAGTTATATACAGGGCCAGCTATATACAGGGTCAGTTATATACAGGGTCAGTTATATACAGGGTCAGTTATATACAGGGTCAGCTATATACAGGGTCAGTTTTATACAGGGCCAGTTATATACAGGGCCAGCTATATACAGGGTCAGTTATATACAGGGTCAGTTATATACAGGGTCAGTTATATATTAATGTATATATGTGTATGTATGTGTTTGTGTGTGTGTGTGTGTGTGTTTGTGTGTCTGTATGATTGTACATACATTCATTCATGTGAGGTTTACTCACTTGATGATTTCCTGTCTCTCCTCCATTTGTAGATCAGTAGCAGGATGAGTCCCACCACCAACACAGTCAGACTCACACACACCATGATGACCACTGGTTTACCTGGTAGGAAGACAGACAGACAGAGAGAGAGACAGACAGACAGACAGACAGACAGACAGACAGACAGACAGACAGACAGACAGACAGACAGACAGACAGACAGACAGACAGACAGACAGACAGGCAGACAGACAGACAGACAGACTATAGAGTGACAGACAGACAGACTCATAGAGAGAGAGAGACATACAGACAGACAGACAGACAGACATATGGAGAGACAGACATATAGCAAGACAGACATATATAGAGAGACAGACAGAAAATAAAGGTGTGATGAAAGAAGAGACTGAGTTAGATAGTGATCACCACTTTGAAAAGAAGGTTGACGACATCCGATCCTCGTTTGTTAAGTCTAATGACACTGCTGGTCCTGCTCACACTGCCCTACCCTATGCTTTGACTTCTTTCTCCCCTCTCTCTCCAGATAAAATCCTGCGACTTGTGACTGCAGGCCGCCCAACAACCTGCCCGCTTGACCCCATCCCCTCCTCTCTTCTCCAGACCATCTCCGGTGACCTTCTCCCCTACCTCACCTCGCTGATCAACTCATCCTTGACCGCTGGCCATGTCCCTTCCGTCTTCAAGAGAGCGAGAGTTGCTCCCCTTCTCAAAAACCAACACTCGACCCCACTGATGTCAACAACTACAGACCAGTATCCCTTCTTTCTTTTCTTTCCAAAACTATTGAGCGTGCCGTCTTTAGCCAACTCTCTTGCTATCTCTCTCAGAATGACCTTCTTGATCCAAACCAATCAGGTTTCAGGACTGGTCATTCAACTGAGACTGCTCTTCTCTGTGTCACGGAGGCTCTCCGCACTGCTAAAGCTTACTCTCTCTCCTCTGCTCTTGTCCTTCTAGACCTGTCTGCTGCCTTTGATACTGTGAACCATCAGATCCTCCTCTCCACCCTCTCCGAGCTGGGCATCTCCGGCGCGGCCCACTCCTGGATTGCGTCCTACCTGACCGGTCGCTCCTACCAAGTGGCGTGGCGAGAAGCTGTCTCCGCACCACGTGCTCTCACCACTGGTGTCCCCCAGGGCTCAGTTCTAGGCCCTCTCCTTTTCTCCCTATACCCCAAGTCACTTGGCTCTGTCATATCCTCACACGGCCTCTCCTATCATTGCTACGCTGACGATACACAACTAATCTTCTCCCTTTCCCCCTTCTGATAACCAGGTGGCGAATCGCATCTCTGCATGTCTGGCAGACATATCAGTATGGATGACGGATCACCACCTCAAGCTGAACCCTGGCAAGACGGAGCTGCTCTTCCTCCCGGGAAGGACTGCCCGTTCCATGATCTCGCCATCACGGTTGACAACTCCGTTGTGTCCTCCTCCCAGAGTGCGAAGAGCCTTGGCGTGACCCTGGACAACACCCTGTCGTTCTCCGCTAACATCAAGGCGGTGACCCGCTCCTGCAGGTTCATGCTCTACAACATTCGGAGAGTACGACCCTGCCTTACACAGGAAGCGGCACAGGTCCTAATCCAGGCACTTGTCATCTCCCGTCTGGATTACTGCAACTCGCTGTTGGCTGGCCTCCCTGCATGTGCCATTAAACCCCTACAACTCATCCAGAATGCCGCAGCCCGTCTGGTGTTCAACCTTCCCAAGTTCTCTCACGTCACCCCCCTCCTCCGCACACTCCACTGGCTTCCAGTTGAAGCTCGCATCCGTTACAAGACCATGGTGCTTGCCTTTGGAGCAGCGAGGGAACGGCACCTCTGTACCTTCGGGCTCTGATCAGTCCCTACACCCAAACGAGGGCATTGCGTTCATCCACCTCTGGCCTGCTGGCTCCCTTCCTCTGCGGAAGCATAGTTCCCACTCAGCCCAGTCAAAACTGTTCGCTGCTCTGGCACCCCAATGGTGGAACAAGCTCCCTCACGACGCCAGGACAGCGGAGTCACTCACCACCTTCCGGAGACATTTGAAACCCCACCTCTTTAAGGAATACCTGGGATACGATAAAGCAATCCTTCTACCCCCCCACACACACAGCGGAGTCGCTCACCACCTTCCGGAGACATTTGAAACCCCACCTCTTTAAGGAATACCTGGGATAGGATAAAGTAATCCTTCTACCCCCACACACACACACAGCGGAGTCGCTTACCACCTTCCGGAGACATTTGAAACCCCACCTCTTTAAGGAATACCTGGGATAGGATAAAGTAATCCTTCTACCCCCCAAAAAAAATAAAAAATAAAAATTGTAAAGTGGTTATCCCACTGGCTATAGGGTGAATGCATCAATTTGTGAGTCGCTCTGGACTAGAGCGTCTGCTAAATGACGTAAATGTGCCCTTGAGCAAGGCACTTAACCCTAATTGCTCCTGTAAGTCGCTCTGGATAAGAGCGTCTGCTAAATGACTAAAATGTAAATGTAAATGTTGAACGTCCCTCCAACTGGTAATTACTAGTGGGAAACTTGTCTATCGTCCCTGAGCTCTGACTTCACCCACATACTGACCACTGACGTCACACACTAAGGAAATTACCTTGATAACAGCATTTTCAGCAGTTAAATACAACAACAAAACAATATGTATAATAAAACAATCTATTTATATGGTTTTTAACATTATAATGTGTTTACAAGCATGATAGCTGTACCTTTTTTTTTCATGGTAGAGGCAGTTAATTTGATATTAGCCAATCTGCGTTCTTTTCGAGTTCACAGCAAGTGAATGCACAACTTGTTGCTCCCAGTTCACTAGAAGTATTTTCAGAGTTTTCCACGTGATATGAAAACAGCATTAGTTTGGGTCTGTTGTTTAGTGGATGAGGGTTTGGTAGGTAGAATCTTGGGTTGTTGTATTGAGGGTTTGGTAGGTGGTCTTGGGTTGTTGTATTGAGGGTTTGGTAGGTGGAGTGATGGGTTGTTGTATTGAGGGTTTGGTAGGTGGAGTCTTGGGTTGTTGTATTGAGGGTTTGGTAGGTGGAGTCTTGGGTTGTTGTGTTGAGGGTTTGGTAGGTGGAGTCTGGGGTTGTTTTGTTGAGGGTTTGGTAGGTGGAGTCTTGGGTTGTTGTATTGAGGGTTTGGTAGGTGGAGTCTTGGGTTGTTGTGTTGAGGGTTTGGTAGGTGGAGTCTGGGGTTGTTGTATTGAGGGTTTGGTAGGTGGAGTCTTGGGTTGTTGTGTTTAGGGTTTGGTAGGTGGAGTCTTGGGTTGTTGTATTGAGGGTTTGGTAGGTGGAGTCTTGGGTTGTTGTGTTGAGGGTTTGGTAGGTGGAGTCTGGGGTTGTTGTGTTGAGGGTTTGGTAGGTCTTGGGTTGGAATCAATTGGGTTGTTGTGTTGATGGTTCCCTCTCTTAAACACCCTGTGATTCCTGGATCTGGATTGGAGACTGGCCCTGTGAAACACACAACATATCATAAACAATGATTGCAGTGTTTTTAAAGTTTTATTTGTCACATGCATAAGTCCAGTGAAATGTTTAACTTGCAAGCCCATCCCAACAGCGCAGTATTCAAAATCAAAATAGCAAAACAAACAAAAACATTATAAAAAATAAATAAAAGGGTCAGCTATATACAGGGTCAATTATATACAGGGTCAGTTATATACAGGGTCAGTTTTATACAGGGTCAGCTATGTACAGGGTTAGTTATATATAGGGTCAGTTATATACACGGTCAATTCATCTGAGGGTTACTCACTTGATGATTTCCTGTCTCTCCTCCATTTGTAGATCAGTAGCAGGATGAGTCCCAACACCAACACAGTCAGACTCACACACACCATGATGACCACTGGTTTACCTGGTAGGAAGACAGACAGACAGAGAGAGAGAGAGAGAGATAAACAGACAGACAGACATATAGACATATAGAGTGACAGACAGACAGACAGACAGACAGACAGACAGACAGACAGACATATAGAGTGACAGACAGACAGACTCATTGAGAGAGAGAGACATACAGACAGACAGACAGACATATGGAGAGACAGACATATAGCAAGACAGACATATATAGAGAGACAGACATATAGAGAGACAGACA
>NW_025533696.1:237500-275000 GCF_020615455.1 Coregonus clupeaformis
ACAGACAGACAGACAGACAGACAAACAAACAGACAGACAGACAGACAGACAGACAGACAGACAGACAGACAGACAGACAGATAATGGAGTAATGATAATAATAGTAATAATAATAAGAGGATAGATAATAAAGGTGTGATAAAGGAGGAGACTGTAGTGATCAGAGTAACCATAGCAACGGAGGTCATGGTGTCAGCAGCAGCTCTCCACAAAATGAAACTTACCAGAACGCTGATTCTGTCCTGCACAGGAGAGTAGTCTGAGGGAAGAGAATCTAGAGAGAGGGGAGAGAGAGAGAGAGAGAGAGAGAGAGAGAGAGAGAGAGAGAGAGAGAGAGAGAGAGAGAGAGAGAGAGAGAGAGAGAGAGAGAGAGGAGGGAGAGAGAGAGAGAGAGAGAGAGAGAGAGAGAGAGAGAGAGAGAGAGAGAGAGAGAGAGAGAGAGAGAGAGAGAGAGAGAGGAGGGAGAGAGAGAGAGAGAGAGAGAGAGAGAGAGAGAGAGAGAGAGAGAGAGAGAGAGAGAGAGAGAGAGAGAGAGAGAGAGGGAGAGAGAGAGAGAGAGAGAGCCCACCTTCTTCAACATATATATCAACAAATTGACGAGGGCACTAGGAACAGTCTGCAGCACCCGGCCTCACCCTACTAGAATCTGAAGTCAAATGTCTACTGTTTGCTGATGATCTGGTGCTTCTGTCCCCAACCAAGGAGGGCCTACAGCAGCACCTAGATATTCTGCACAGATTCTGTCAGACCTGGGCCTTGACAGTAAATCTCAGTTAGACAGAAATAATGGTGGAGGTAGGTCCACTTGCTAGGACCACAAATTCTATTTAGACACCATTGCCCTAGAACACACAAAAACCTATACCTACCTCGGCCTAAACATCAGCACCACAGGTAACTTCCACAAAGCTGTGAACGATCTGAGAGACAAGGCAAAAAGGGCCTTCTACGCCATCAAAAGGAACAACAAATCCTGTCTAAATAAACTTAAATCAGTTGTAGAACCCATTGCCCTTTATGGTTGTGAGGTCTGGGGTCCGCTCACCAACCAAGAATTCACAAAATGGGACAAACAACACATTGAGACTCTTCATGCAGAATGTTGCAAACACATCCTCTGTGAACAACGTAAAACACCAAATAATGCATGCAAAGTAGAATTAGGACTGCACTAAGGTATGACGCAACTTATAAATGAGGAACCACTGTAGGCTTGCTATTGAGAATGGATGCCATAGCCAGACCTGGCTCTCAAGAGAAGACAGGCTATGTGCACACTGCCCACAAAATGAGGTGGAAACTGAACTGCACTTCCTAACCTCTTGCCAAATGTATGACCGTATTAGTGAAGTCTCCATCTCCTCTGTCATCTATAGTGTATCTCCCTCTCTCAATATGGTTCTTGCTGTCCTCAGTTTTAACCAGAATGTCACTGTTACTTAAACATCTACTGTTGCAGAAGTACTTGTAATTGGTCCCTGCCCATGTGAATGAGCAGACGAAAGCGACCTGTCCTCCAACAACTCCGGTCACGTTAGTGATGACTGAGTCCACAACACATAGAGCTGTCAAACAGAAACACACAGTCACTAAAGAGGAACTGGACCACATTGTCCTGAACACCATCATACTGGACCCATCAACAGAGAGGTAAGAGGACAACACACAGGCCATCATTACGAGGTAGCATAATATACTCATTATATCATCTGAACAGATCTATTGTGTAATGTAGACAGACAGAACTATAGAAACTGATACAGACAGACCTGAGAGGAGACAGAACTCACCTGAGAGGAGACAGAACTCACCTGAGAGGAGACAGAACTCACCTGAGAGGAGGCAGAACTCACCTGAGAGGAGACAGAACTCACCTGAGAGGAGACAGAACTCACCTGAGAGGAGACAGAACTCACCTGAGAGGAGACAGAACTCACCTGAGAGGAGACAGAACTCACCTGAGAGGAGACAGAACTCACCTGAGAGGAGACAGAACTCACCAGAGAGGAGACAGAACTCACCTGAGAGGAGACAGAACTCACCTGAGAGGAGACAGAACTCACCTGAGAGGAGACAGAATTCACCTGAGAGGAGACATAACTCACCAGAGAGGAGACAGAACTCACCTGTGAGGAGACAGAACTCACCTGAGAGGAGACAGAACTCACCAGAGAGGAGACAGAACTCACCTGAGAGGAGACAGAACTCACCAGAGAGGAGACAGAACTCACCTGAGAGGAGACATAACTCACCAGAGATGAGACAGAACTCACCTGTGAGGAGATAGAACTCACCTGAGAGGAGACAGAACTCACATGAGAGGAGACAGAACTCACCAGAGAGGAGACAGAACTCACCTGAGAGGAGACAGAACTCACCATAGAGGAGACAGAACTCACCCGTGAGGAGACAGAACTCACCTGAGAGGAGACAGAACTCACCTGAGAGGAGACAGAACTCACCAGAGAGGAGACAGAACTCACCTGAGAGGAGACAGAACTCACCAGAGAGGAGACAGAACTCACCAGAGAGGAGACAGAACTCACAAGAGAGGATACAGAACTCACCTGAGAGGAGACAGAACTCACCAGAGAGGAGACAGAACTCACCAGAGAGGAGACAGAACTCACAAGAGAGGATACAGAACTCACCTGAGAGGAGACAGCAGGAGACAACGAGGAGTATCTTCATTCTGGACAGTTACTCATCAGTAATTATACTGTTAAAGTTACTTTATTATCACAGTTACTACACTGTTCAAGTTACTTTACTATACTACCAGCTAGCACAGGTCCATCAGCTACTAGTTTTTTTCTTCAAATAGCTTTATTGGCAAGATGTGCATATTGTCAAAGCATACTTTGGAACTAGAATGATTTATTACGAATATTAACATAATTTAAAAAATAACCAAGATTGTCAATGCAACTTCAGCGGGTGGGGGATTGGGGGGTTGTATTAGAAATGAAAATCACTAACAAAATAAGCGCTCTGTTCAATATGTATCCCTGAAGTGTTACAGACTGCACGTTAGAAATTTAAAAGTCATTTCTGATTGAGCCGACATATGCAGCATTTACCATGAACGCAGTCTCCACTAACACAGGAACATTACCTTTGAATATTCATCAGGCTGTAAAGCTCAACTTCCTGGATACGGATTGAATAGAGCCCTAAGTAATAAACATACAATGGACAATAGAGTTAACAATAACTACAACAATGTCATAGACGACATGTTGGTCTGTCAGATACTGTCCCTACAGAATTCACAACAGTTTCAAAGGAATAGAGACATTTCATATGTAATTATGGCTACAGAATGGAATTATCTCTGTCTCTCTCTCTCTCTCTCTCTCTCTCTCTCTCTCTCTCTCTGCTGTGTGAAAATGGTTCAAACCGGCCGGAGGTTAGACTTCTGAACCACAAGAGAACTCAGCTAGCTGTGGTTGTGTACCAAAGAGCACCCTATTCCCTACATAGTGCACTACTATTGACCAGGCCCCAAAGGGCTATGAGTAAGATAGTGATCACGGTAACCATAGCAACGGAGGCTATGTTGTCAGCAGCAGCTCTCCACAAAACCTCAGGTAGTTGCATCACTTCCTCTAGGCCTCTGAGAGACTCACATCTACACCATCATCACCATGAGAGAGGAGAGGAGAGGAGAGGAGAGGAGAGGAGAGGAGAGGAGAGGAGAGGAGAGGAGAGGAGAGGAGAGGAGAGGAGAGGAGAGGAGAGGAGAGGAGAGAGAGAGACCATGAGCACAAAAAAGATTAGCTAAAAATAGAGGTCAGTGCATTAAGTTAACATATGTCCCTTTTGATTGGTCGCCAGTGTGTGTATGGCCCTTGTGATTGAATATAATGGCGCCTTCGGAAATGGGTGCCGTTTTACGGGCTCCTAACCAATTGTGCTATTGTGTGTGTTTTTTAGCGTTAATTGTAACTTATTTTGTACATAATGTTTCTGCCACCGTCTCTTATGACCGAAAAGAGCTTCTGGATATCAGGAAAGCGATTACTCACTTCGTACTGGACAAATATTTTTTCTTTAGCGAGTCGGACGCGAAGGATTTACTTCAGACACCCGACAAGGCCCAAATCCCCGTCATTCGCATGAAGAAGAAACTGAGATATCAGGGACTCAGGTCGGGGTGCCTTGTAAGGATTCGAAGGCGAGTAGGTAATCTGCCTCTACCATCAGTCCTATTAGCCAACGTACAATCATTGGATAATAAAATGGATATCCTACAAGCGGGACATTAAAAACTGTAACATCTTATGTTTCAACGAGTCGTGGCTGAACGACGACATGGATAACACAGCTGGCGGGGTTTTCGGAGCATCGGCAAGATAGAACAGCTGCCTCCGGTAAGACAAGGGGTGACAAGCTGTAGACCACACTATTTACCAAGAGAGTTTTCATCTATATTTTTTGTAACTGTCTATTTACCACCACAAACCGATGCTGAAGCTAAGACCGCACTCAACGAGCTGTATAAGGCCATACGCAAACAAGAAATGCTCATGCAGAGGCGGCGCTCCTAGTGGCCGGGGACTTTAATGTAGGGAAACTTAAATCCGATTAACCTAATTTCTACCAGCATGTTAAATGTGCAACCAGAGGAAAAAAATACCACCTTTACTCCACACACAGAGACGCATACAAAGCTCTCCCTCGCCCTCCATTTGGCAAATCTGACCATAGTTCTATCCTCCTGATTCCTGCTTACATGCAAAAACTAGGAATTACCAGTGACTCGCTCAATACAGAAGTGGTCAGATGACGCAGATGCTAAGCTACATGACTGTTATGCTAGCATAGACTGGAATATGTTCTGGGATTCTTCCGATGGCATTGAGGAGTACACCACATCAGTCACTGGCTTCATCAATAAGTGTATCGTTGTCGTCATCCCCACAGTGACCGTACGTACATACCCCAACCAGAAGCCATGGATTACAGGCAACATCCGCACTGAGCTAAAGGGTAGAGCTGCCGCTTTCAAGGAGCGGGACTCTAACCCAGACGCTTATAAGAAATCTCGCTATGCCCTCAGACTAACTATCAAACAGGCAAAGCGTCAATACAGGACTAAGATTGAATCGTACTACACCGGCTCTGACGCTCGTCGGATGTGGCAGGGCTTGCAAACTATTACGGACTACAAAGGGAAGCACAGCCGCGAGCTGCCCAGTGACACGAGCCTACCTGACGAGCTAAATTACTTCTATGCTTGCTTCGAGACAAGCAACACTGAAGCATGCATTAGAGCATCAGCTGTTTCAGACGACTGTGTGATCCCGCTCTCCGTAGCCGATGTGAGTAAGAGCTTTAAACAGGTCAACATTCACAAGGCCTCAGGGCCAGATTGATTACCAGGACGTGTACTGCGAGCATGCGCTGACCAACTGGCAAGTGTCTTCACTGACATTTTCAACCTGTCCCTGACTGAGTCTGTAATACCAACATGTTTCAAGCAGACCACCATAGTCCCTGTGCCCAAGAACACTAAGGTAACCTGCCTAAATGACTACCGACTGTAGCCGTCAGTAGCCATGAAGTGCTATGAAAGGCTGGTCATGGCTCACATCAACACCATTATCCCGGAAACCCTAGACCCACTCCAATTTGCATACCGCCCCAACAGATCCACAGATGATTTAATCTCTATTGCACTCCACACTGCCCTTTCCCACCTGGACAAAAGGAACACCTACGTGAGAATGCTATTCATTGACTACAGCTCAACGTTCAGCACCATAGTGCCCTCAAAGCTCATCACTAAGCTAAGGACCCTGGGACTAAACACCTCCCCTTTGCAAGTGGATCAGGGTGGTAAGGGTAGGTAACAACACATCTACCACGCTAATCCTCAACACGGGGGGCCCCTCAGGGGTTCGTGCTCAGTCCCCTCCTGTACTCCCTGTTCACCCATGATTGCATGGCCCCATTCTCATCGACTGGGCTGTAGTGGAGCAGGTTGAGAGCTTCAAGTTCCTTGGTGTCCACATCACCAACAAACTATCATGGTCCAAACACACCAAGACAGTCGTGAAGTGGGCACGACAAAGTCTATTCCCCCTCAGGAGACTGAAAAGATTTGGCATGGGTCCTCAGATCCTCAAAAAATTATACAGCTGCACCATCGAGAGCATCCTGACTGGTTGCATCACTGCCTGGTATGGCAACTGCTCGGCCTCTGACCTCAAGGCACTATAGAGGGTAGTGCATACGGCCCAGTACATCACTGGGGCCAAGCTTCCTGCCATCCAGGACCTCTATACCAGGCGGTGTCAGAGGAAGGCCCTAAAAATTGCCAAAGACTCCAGCCACCCTAGTCATGGAATGTTCTCTCTGCTACCGCACGGCAAGCGGTACCGGAGCGCCAAGTCTAGGTCCAAAAGGCTTCTTAACAGCTTCTACCCCCAAGCCATAAGACTCCTGAACAGCTAATCATGGCTACCCAGACTATTTGCACTGCCCCCCACCCCCACCCCCCCAACCCATCTTTTTACGCTGCTGCTACTCTGTTCATTATTTATGCATAGTCACTTTAACTCTACCCACATGTACATATTACCTCAATTACCTCGACTAACCTGTGCCCCCGCACATTGACTCTGTACCGGTACCCCCTGTATATAGCCTCGCTACTGTTATTTTATTTTACTTCTGCTCTTTTTTTATCAACACTTTTTTTGTTTGTTTTATTTTACTTTTTTATTAAAAAATAAATGCACTGTTGGTTAAGGGCTGTAAGTAAGCATTTCACTTCAATGTCTGCACCTGTTGTATTCGGCGCATGTGGCCAATATATTTTGATTTGATTTAATTTGATTTGATATTGGTGCTTTATTGATAAATACACATAGGCTCAATTCCCAGTCAAGTGGAGTAAAAAACACTGAATAATCAAAGCTTTCTAAAAGTGATAAACTGTCTCTTTTTGTTCAAGCCAGTGTTACATTCACAGTAGAAAAATGATTGAATGAATGAACGGAGGTACAGACGGAACGACCGACAAACAAACAAAAGAATGAACGAACAAGGAGATGATTGAACTAACGAACAAACAAATAAATCAATAAATGAATATACGAACAAATTAACAAATTAACGATGTAAAAAATATGAATAAAAATATGAATTAATGAATTAAAGAACAAACACATAAATGAATGATTGAATGAATATATAAACTAATTAACAAATGAAAGATCAAATAAACAAATTAATTAAAAACACAAATGAGTGAAAACATTAATAAATGAAAACATGAATTCATGCTTTGCCATACAGATCAGTGACAGTAGTAGACTATGTAGCAGAGTGTTTAATGGTGCAGTACATCTATGAGGTGTCTACATCTGTAGGGTGAGTGTCTGGGTGGTTACTAGCATCAGAGTCTGTACTGAAGGAGACAGTTATATAGTGGAGACAGGCTGGATCTCTGGGGAAGTTGACAGTAGCATAGTGGAGACAGGCTGGATCTCTGGGGAAGTTGACAGTAGCATAGTGGAGACAGGCTGGATCTCTGGGGAAGTTGACAGTAGCATAGTGGAGACAGGCTGGATCTCTGGGGAAGTTGACAGTAGCATAGTGGAGACAGGCTGGATCTCTGGGGAAGTTGACAGTAGCATAGTGGAGACAGGCTGGATCTCTGGGGAAGTTGACAGTAGCATAGTGGAGAAAGGCTGGATCTCTGGGGAAGTTGACAGTAGCAAAGTGGAGACCGGCTGGATCTCTGGGGAAGTTGACAGTAGCATAGTGGAGACAGGCTGGATCTCTGGGGAAGTTGACAGTAGCATAGTGGAGACAGGCTGGATCTCTGGGGAAGTTGACAGTAGCATAGTGGAGACAGGCTGGATCTCTGGGGAAGTTGACAGTAGCATAGTGGAGACAGGCTGGATCTCTGGGGAAGTTGACAGTAGCATAGTGGAGACAGGCTGGATCTCTGGGGAAGTTGACAGTAGCATAGTGGAGACAGGCTCGATCTCTGGGGAAGTTGACAGTAGCATAGGTCACACAGTCTGGAACCTCTGTAGACGGACCAACGTTGGAGTAGATGTCATCTGCACAAGGATTGGTTGCCGTGGCGTCGATGGTGGTGAAGTCACGGGCTGTATCTGGATTCTTATTGGTTGCTGTGGAATAGATGGTGGTGATATCACAGGCTGTATCTGGGTTCTGATTGGTTGCTGTGAAGTAGATGGGGTTAGCGATGGTTCCTGTGTCTTGATCCTGGTTGGAGTGTTTAGATGCTAAAGAGGAAAACAAACAGATTATTTATTTATAATTTATCTTTGATGATTTACGTTATTTTAATTAACTGTTTTCATTTATAAAATGTATATTAATTTTTTTACATATTTCTGTGTTTTTTAAATAACGATTGTGTGTGATAACTACCGTACCTGTTGGTCTCCTGTCTCTGTCTCTCCTCTGTCTAAAGAACATGAACAGCAGCAGACCCAGCAGTAGTAGAACAACACCCAGACCAACACCAGAGAACATCACATCACCTAGAACACCCAGACCAACACCAGAGAACATCAGATCACCTAGAACACCCAGACCAACACCAGAGGAAATCACATCACCTAGAACACCCAGACCAACACCAGAGAACATCACATCACCTAGAACACCCAGACCAACACCAGAGAACATCACATCACCTAGAACACCCAGACCAACATCAGAGAACATCACATCACCTAGAACACCCAGACCAACACCAGAGGAAATCACATCACCTAGAACACCCAGACCAACACCAGAGAACATCACATCACCTAGAACACCCAGACCAACATCAGAGAACATCACATCACCTAGAACACCCAGACCAACATCAGAGAACATCACATCACCTAGAACACCCAGACCAACACCAGAGAACATCACATCACCTAGAACACCCAGACCAACACCAGAGGAAATCACATCACCTAGAACACCCAGACCAACACCAGAGAACATCAGATCACCTAGAACACCCAGACCAACACCAGAGAACATCAGATCACCTAGAACACCCAGAGACAGTACACAGGCATAATGTTCCAGTGATGCTACATTTAGCTAGTCTCTACTGTACTGTACTTCTGTGTTTCTTCATTTCAGAGGGAGGGAAGAGGGAAGACAACATTAGACAGAGAAACAGGTGGGTGTTGAGGAGAGCAGAAATAAAGATTACATGTTAATGATGAGACATCAATAGGAAGAGCCAGATTATTCAATCTAATACCAAGTATCAGGCACAGTCGGTGTGTTTTTGTTGTGGTTCAATCTCATTCACTGTCTGGAGGTGAAAGTTGTAATGGCTAGTTTCCACCACAAATGTATCTTTACATTTATAGTTGTAGTTTATTAGGGTTTAATGCTAGGTAGTTGTATTCCATGTAACAGTTTGGTGCTTGGTAGTTGTAGTCCATTTTATAAATGGTACTTGGTAGTTGTAGTCCATTTTATAAATGGTACTTGGTAGATGTAATCCATGTTACATTATGGTACTTAGTAATGTATGTTGTTACCTTGTGTTCTAGCCATGTCTGTGGGTGGTCTTATTGTCATAAACACACAATGACTATAACTACTAGCCTCTAAATACAGCACCTCTCTGAGTACAGTTACAAGACTAAAGATAATGACTATAACTACTAGCCTCTAAATACAGCACCACTCTGAGTACAGTTACAATACTAAAGATAATGACTATAACTACTAGTCTCTAAATACAGCACCTCTCTGAGTAAAGTTACAATACTAAATATAATGACTATAACTACTAGACTCTAAATACAGCACCTCTCTGAGTACAGTTACAATACTAAAGATAATGAATATAACTACTAGTCTCTAAATACAGCACCTCTCTGAGTACAGTTACAATACTAAAGATAATGACTATAACTACTAGCCTGTAAATACAGCACCTCTCTGAGTACAGTTACAAGACTAAAGATAATGACTATAACTACTAGTCTCTAAATACAGCACCTCTCTGAGTACAGTTACAATACTAAGGATAATGACTATAACTACTAGCCTCTAAATACAGCACCTCTCTGAGTACCGTTACAAGACTAAAGATAATGACTATAACTACTAGCCTCTAAATACAGCACCTCTCTGAGTACAGTTACAATACTAAAGATAATGACTATAACTACTAGTCTCTAAATACAGCACCTCTCTGAGGACAGTTACAATACTAAAGATAATGACTATAACTACTAGACTCTAAATACAGCACCTCTCTGAGTACAGTTACAATAGTAAAGATAATGACTATAACTACTAGCCTCTAAATACAGCACCTCTCTGAGTACAGTTACAAGACTAAAGATAATGACTATAACTACTAGCCTCTAAATACAGCACCTCTCTGAGTACAGTTACAATAATAAAGATAATGACTATAACTACTAGTCTCTAAATACAGCACCTCTCTGAGTACAGTTACAATACTAAAGATAATGACTATAACTACTAGTCTCTAAATACAGCACCTCTCTGAGTACAGTTAGTATACTAAAGATAATGACTATAACTACTAGACTCTAAATACAGCACCTCTCTGAGTACAGTTACAATACTAAAGATAATGACTATAACTACTAGTCTCTAAATACAGCACCTCTCTGAGTACAGTTACAATACTAAAGATAATGACTATAACTACTAGCCTCTAAATACAGCACCTCTCTGAGTACAGTTACGAGACTAAAGATAATGACTATAACTACTAGCCTCTAAATACAGCACCTCTCTGAGTACAGTTACAATACTAAAGATAATGACTATAACTACTAGTCTCTAAATACAGCACCTCTCTGAGTACAGTTACAAGACTAAAGATAATGACTATAACTACTAGCCTCTAAATACAGCACCTCTTTGAGTACAGTTACAATACTAAAGATAATGACTATAACTACTAGTCTCTAAATACAGCACCTCTCTGAGTACAATTACAATACTAAAGTTAATGACTATAACTACTAGTCTCTAAATACAGCACCTCTCTGAGTACAGTTACTATACTAAAATAATGACTATAACTACTAGACTCTAAATACAGCACCTCTCTGAGTACAGTTAAAATACTAAATATAATGACTATAACTACCAGTCTCTAAATACAGCACCGCTCTGAGTACAGTTACAATACTAAAGATAATGACTATAACTACTAGACTCTAAATACAGCACCTCTCTGAGTACAGTTACAATACTAAAGATAATGACTATAACTACTAGTCTCTAAATACAGCACCTCTCTGAGTACAGTTACAATACTAAAGATAATGACTATAACTACTAGCCTCTAAATACAGCACCTCTCTGAGTACAGTTACAATACTAAAGATAATGACTATAACTACTAGTCTCTAAATACAGCACCTCTCTGAGTACAGTTACAAGACTAAAGATAATGACTATAACTACTAGTCTCTAAATACAGCACCTCTCTGAGTACAGTTACAATACTAAAGATAATGACTATAACTACTAGCCTCTAAATACAGCACCTCTCTGAGTACAGTTACAAGACTAAAGATAATGACTATAACTACTAGCCTCTAAATACAGCACCTCTCTGAGTACAGTTACAATACTAAAGATAATGACTATAACTACTAGTCTCTAAATACAGCACCGCTCTGAGTACAGTTACAATACTAAAGATAATGACCAAACTACTAGCCTCTAAATACAGCACCGCTATGAGTACATTTACAATACTAAAGATAATGACTATAACTACTAGTCTCTAAATACAGCACCGCTCTGAGTACACTTACAATACTAAAGATAATGACTATAACTACTAGTCTCTAAATACAGCACCTCTCTGAGGACAGTTACAATACTAAAGATAATGACTATAACTACTAGACTCTAAATACAGCACCTCTCTGAGTACAGTTACAATACTAAAGATAATGACTATAACTACTAGCCTCTAAATACAGCACCTCTCTGAGTACACTTACAAGACTAAAGATAATGACTATAACTACTAGCCTCTAAATACAGCACCTCTCTGAGTACAGTTACAATACTAAAGATAATGACTATAACTACTAGTCTCTAAATACAGCACCTCTCTGAGTATGTCATGAGCCCTCTCACTCCACCGGGTTACCACCTTAATTTGTTTCCACTCTGCTCACCTCTCTCTCTCTACTCAGCCTAACTAGCTCCACCTGTCCCTGCTCTGCTCGGCTCTAATTACTCTGCCAGCTGCGCTGCATTACCCACTAACCTCTCCCAGTATTTTAGGCCCTGTCTTTCAGCTCTCCGGTGTCAGATCGTCTGCAAAGCTCACACCCGGAACCTGTTTGCTCGCGCTTCTGGCTCACCCTGGTTTTGTGACCCCGGACCTGCCTGGTTTTTGGATACTCTTCTGCCTCAGGAGATCCAGACCTGCTTCTGCCATTATGACTCCTGACTACTCTTCAATCCCGGTAACTCTGACCAGCCTTCTGCCTTGCTACTACGTCTTTTGGATTTCCCTTGAACTGTACTGCTGCCTGGTTTCATTCCGCCCCGTTGTGTCTGTGTTTCCTCCCCCCCCCAGGACTTCTGGACCACCAACCACCGGCGTCATCGGACGCATCGCTGCCACTGGGGGAGGCACAGACCCAGCACATCGGACGGGATAACCCCTGGAGCCTTCACTCACTCCCTACATCCCTTTCCCCTTAAGTTTAAATAAACTTTCTGGTGTGACGCAATTGTGGTCCTCTTGTCGTCTGTCTGAACCGTGACAGTACGATCTGACCATCATGGACTCAGCGCACACTTCCCCCGACATGGAAACCGAAGAGCCTGAGCAACCCACCGCCATGCTACGCCTGGAACACACTGAGAGAGAGCTAGGCCGCATGAGCGGCGTCATCTCCTCTCTGCTTCAGGTCGGCCACCAACAGCATCAGCAGTTCCAGCAGCACCAGCAGCAGTCCCAGCAGCAGCAACAACAACTCGCCATGATCATTCAACTCCTCACCAACCTGACCCCAGCCAGTCTGCCCACCAGCCCTGCCCCCGAGTTACCTGCCCCGGTCATTGCAGCCGCTGCTCCGGAACCCAAGATTGGAAACCCCGAGCGGTTCAACGGCGATTCAACCCAGGTCCGGCCATTCCTGACTAGCTGCCGACTTCAGTTCTCCTTGCAGCCAAGGACCTTCGCCACGGAGGGGGCTAGAGTTGGGTATGCCATCACTCACCTGACGGGCCGAGCTCGACTCTGGGGAACAGCAGAGTTCGAACGTCAAACCCCCGCATGTGCAACCTTCGACCTGTTTGCTGAGGAGATGCTGAAGGTGTTTGACCTGGATTCACCAACCGCAGAGGCGTCTCGTGAACTGTTCAGTATTCGACAAGGCAGACGTACAGTCGCAGACCATTCCATCGACTTCCGAACCCTGGCTAGACGAAGTTCTTGGAACACACCATCGTTGGTGGACGCGTTCTTCCATGGTTTGGCTGACTATATCAAGGGACGAGTTGGTCTCCCATGAACTGCCTTCCACTCTTGATGAAGC
Source organism: Coregonus clupeaformis (assembly GCF_020615455.1). NCBI lineage: Eukaryota > Metazoa > Chordata > Actinopteri > Salmoniformes > Salmonidae > Coregonus > Coregonus clupeaformis. The sequence continues at coordinate 251,063 of NW_025533696.1, forward strand.
CATCGCACTGACTGTCAGGATCGACAGAGGGATACAGACCCGTCGTCCGTGAGAGGGGGGCGCCAAGGTCCACCTACTACCGGCATTCGGAGAGATCCGACTGGGCTCCTGTCATCTACTGCCACTCACCCAGGTCAGCTTGATCAGTCTGAGCCTATGGAGATTGGGCGAGCCTCTCTCACTCCTGCAGAGCGCCAGCGACGCTCACCTCAAACCTCTGCCTCTATTGTGGAGGTGATGGACATCGTGTGTTAACCTGCCCTTTAAAGGGCCGAAGCTCACCGGGCATAGGGGAGTCCGGTTGAGTTCAATGACCATCCAGTCTTCCGACCGCAAACCCCTGCTGCAAGTTCACCTCCGCCTCTCTGACTCAACTCACACCCTGGCTGCTCTGGTGGATTCTGGCGCCGAAGCCAACATAATGGACATCAAGCTGGCACGCCAACTGGGACTGGAGAACCTCCGTTTGACACCTCCTATTCCTGCCCGGGCACTGGACGGACACTTACTCGGATCGGTCACTCATGTCACGGCCCCGGTCTCGATGGGTCTGTCCGGAAACCATCAAGAAACTATCCAGTTTCACCTGCTCCCCTCTCCAGGCCAACCCCTCATCCTGGGTTACCCATGGCTCCGCCGGCACAACCCTCAGCTCGACTGGGTGACCGGGGTGATCAGGGAGTGGGGAGAGGACTGCCACCGAACCTGCCTGCTTGCCGCCGCACTCCCCTCGGCCAGTACCTACTAACTCCGCTCCTGACCCCTCCAAGGACCCTGTGTCGATTCTGCCAAGTCCCTGCATCGTTGCAGCTCTGACCTGGGCTGTTGAGGAACAGGTGCTGGAGGCTCTCCGTAACCAGCCAGGTCCCAGCACTTGCCCAGCTGACCGCCTTTTTGTCCCCGAAGACCTGAGGTCCCAGGTCGTTCAGTGGGGACATGACTCCCGCCTAGCTTGTCACCCTGGCTCCACCCGCACTTACAACCTGCTCGCCCAGAGGTTCTGGTGGCCCTCTCTGAGGAAGGATGTACGGGAATTCGTCCAAGCCTGCCCCATCTGCAACCAACACAAGTCGTCCTGCCAGCCCCCAGCCGGATTGCTGCAGCCCCTGCCTGTGCCCAGGAGTCCGCTGGTCCCTGCTGCGCCTTGTCCTCCTCCTCCACGGCTCGTCGATGGTGGTCTGGTTTACACCGTCCGCCGCCTGCTTCGGTCCAGACGGAGGGGTAGGGGTCTCCAGTACCTCATTGACTGGGAAGGCTATGGACCTGAGGAAAGGACCTGGGTGCCAGCTAGTCGGATTGTGGATAGGACTCTCATCACCGCTTTCCACCAACGGCATCCTGATCAACCTGCAATCCGTAGGGGCCGCCTCAGAGGGGTCCCTAACCGTCCTGCCCGCTCGGCTTCCTGTCCTGTGCCTGATCCTGTCTCGGGACCTGTCCCATCTCCCGACCACGGCCCTCCGGCTTCCTCCGAGGATGAGGACGTTCACTCGGACCGTTCGGAGGAGTTCTAGCCCTCCTCCGGCTCCCCTCCTCCCGCCCGGCGTGGTGTTGCTCTTGGGACTTCTGGGGCCGTCCCTTGGGGGGGGGGTTCTGTCATGAGCCCTCTCACTCCACCGGGTTACCACCTTAATTTGTTTCCACTCTGCTCACCTCTCTCTCTCTACTCAGCCTAACTAGCTCCACCTGTCCCTGCTCTGCTCGGCTCTAATTACTCTGCCAGCTGCGCTGCATTACCCACTAACCTCTCCCAGTATTTTAGGCCCTGTCTTTCAGCTCTCCGGTGTCAGATCGTCTGCAAAGCTCACACCCGGAACCTGTTTGCTCGCGCTTCTGGCTCACCCTGGTTTTGTGACCCCGGACCTGCCTGGTTTTTGGATACTCTTCTGCCTCAGGAGATCCAGACCTGCTTCTGCCATTACGACTCCTGACTACTCTTCAATCCCGGTAACTCTGACCAGCCTTCTGCCTTGCTACTACGTCTTTTGGATTTCCCTTGAACTGTACTGCTGCCTGGTTTCATTCCGCCCCGTTGTGTCTGTGTTTCCTCCCCCCCCCAGGACTTCTGGACCACCAACCACCGGCGTCATCGGACGCATCGCTGCCACTGGGGGGAGGCACAGACCCAGCACATCGGACGGGATAACCCCTGGAGCCTTCACTCACTCCCTACATCCCTTTCCCCTTAAGTTTAAATAAACTTTCTGGTGTGACGCAATTGTGGTCCTCTTGTCGTCTGTCTGAACCGTGACAGAGTACAGTTACAATACTAAAGATAATGACTATAACTACTAGCCTCTAAATACAGCACCTCTCTGAGTACAGTTACGAGACTAAAGATAATGACTATAACTACTAGCCTCTAAATACAGCACCTCTCTGAGTACAGTTACAATACTAAAGATAATGACTATAACTACTAGTCTCTAAATACAGCACCTCTCTGAGTACAGTTACAAGACTAAAGATAATGACTATAACTACTAGCCTCTAAATACAGCACCTCTTTGAGTACAGTTACAATACTAAAGATAATGACTATAACTACTAGTCTCTAAATACAGCACCTCTCTGAGTACAATTACAATACTAAAGTTAATGACTATAACTACTAGTCTCTAAATACAGCACCTCTCTGAGTACAGTTACTATACTAAAATAATGACTATAACTACTAGACTCTAAATACAGCACCTCTCTGAGTACAGTTACAATACTAAATATAATGACTATAACTACCAGTCTCTAAATACAGCACCGCTCTGAGTAAAGTTACAATACTAAAGATAATGACTATAACTACTAGACTCTAAATACAGCACCTCTCTGAGTACAGTTACAATACTAAAGATAATGACTATAACTACTAGTCTCTAAATACAGCACCTCTCTGAGTACAGTTACAATACTAAAGATAATGACTATAACTACTAGCCTCTAAATACAGCACCTCTCTGAGTACAGTTACAATACTAAAGATAATGACTATAACTACTAGTCTCTAAATACAGCACCTCTCTGAGTACAGTTACAAGACTAAAGATAATGACTATAACTACTAGTCTCTAAATACAGCACCTCTCTGAGTACAGTTACAATACTAAAGATAATGACTATAACTACTAGCCTCTAAATACAGCACCTCTCTGAGTACAGTTACAAGACTAAAGATAATGACTATAACTACTAGCCTCTAAATACAGCACCTCTCTGAGTACAGTTACAATACTAAAGATAATGACTATAACTACTAGTCTCTAAATACAGCACCGCTCTGAGTACAGTTACAATACTAAAGATAATGACCAAACTACTAGCCTCTAAATACAGCACCGCTATGAGTACATTTACAATACTAAAGATAATGACTATAACTACTAGTCTCTAAATACAGCACCGCTCTGAGTACACTTACAATACTAAAGATAATGACTATAACTACTAGTCTCTAAATACAGCACCTCTCTGAGGACAGTTACAATACTAAAGATAATGACTATAACTACTAGACTCTAAATACAGCACCTCTCTGAGTACAGTTACAATACTAAAGATAATGACTATAACTACTAGCCTCTAAATACAGCACCTCTCTGAGTACAGTTACAAGACTAAAGATAATGACTATAACTACTAGCCTCTAAATACAGCACCTCTCTGAGTACAGTCACAATAATAAAGATAATGACTATGACTACTAGTCTCTAAATACAGCACCTCTCTGAGTACAGTTACAATACTAAAGATAATGACTATAACTACTAGTCTCTAAATACAGCACCTCTCTGAGTACAGTTAGTATACTAAAGATAATGACTATAACTACTAGACTCTAAATACAGCACCTCTCTGAGTACAGTTACAATACTGAAGATAATGACTATAACTAGTCTCTCAATACAGCACCTCTCTGAGTACAGTTACAAGACTAAAGATAATGACTATAACTAGTCTCTCAATACAGCACCTCTCTGAGTACAGTTACAAGACTAAAGATAATGACTATAACTAGTCTCTCAATACAGCACCTCTCTGAGTACAGTTACGTGTTGAACAGGTTATAGGGACTAAATAACATGGTTAATATTAGTGACTGGGGAGAGGGAGAAGTGAGGAGGAGATGTGAGGGGGGGGGGGAGCAAAAGGAAGACAGAAAGAGAGAGAGAAAGAAGCCAGAGGAGGGACAGAGAAGGAGAGAGAGAGAGAGAGAGACAGAGAGAGAGAGAGCTACAGAGAGAGAGAGCGAGCGAGCAAGAGCGAAAGCGAGAGAGAGAGAGAGAGAGATGTTGGCCTACAGGTAAGTGTGTAGGCTATAGAGAGCAGTTCTACTGAGGGTAATATACCTGCAGTGGAGTTTGAGGAGTCAGTTGCCATGGTGATGTTTGTTGATGGGTGTGTCGTGGAGAGGAGAGGTCTGGAGGTGACGGAGCCAGGGTTGGGAGGAGAAGGAGCTGTAGAGAGAGGAAAAGAGAGAGAGAGTCAAGGAGAGAGAGAGACATAGAGAGAGAGAGAGAGAGAGAGAGAGAGAGAGAGAGAGAGAGAGAGAGAGAGATATAATGCATCAACAAAAATATATAATGTGCAAAATGTAATCATCCACATAAACACACTAATAGAAACTCTTAGACACCAACCTCTCTCCACAGTTAACCTGACTTCAGTCTTGTGATGCCACCACCATGTGTTTATTTCACACCAGTAGGTCCCTGAGTCCTCTAGGGTCAGGTTAGTGATGGTCACAGTGAAGACTCTTCTCTCTGTGTCATCATACAGAGAGTATCTCCCTTTATGAGTCCACGTTGGGTGTTGATGCCTTTGGGTTTTGATGACATCAACCCGGTAGGCCCAGATCCCTTTTGAGAGGTACTTCTGGTATGTCTCAAACCCCCGTGCATAAGGACACTGAATGCTAGCATTTCCTCCTTCTGTCCCTCTCTTTGTGATCACTCCTGACACCACACAGCTCACAGCTATGACACAACCAAAGAAACAGATTCACATCATCTCTACAACATCAGCTGCCCATTGGCACCATATTTCACAGACAGTCAGGTAATGGAGATACTTGAGTGATATGTAGAGAATGTTTAATAATCTGTGGCTGAGTGATACAGTACATGTATGTGTTCAGGACTACAGCAATACAGTAAAACAGCGTTCAATGATATAGTATAGTACAGCATTGATCACTGTAGCATAAAATTATATATGCCAACAATTGAGTGTTCAGTGAGTAACACAGTTCAGTATGAGGTGTGTATTAATGTATTACATTCTAATAGTAACAGTTCAATATGAGGTGTGCATTAATGTATTGAGGTCTAATAGTAACAGTTCAATATGAGGTGTGCATTAATGTATTGAGGTCTGATAGTAACAGTTCAATATGAGGTGTGTATTAATGTATTGAGGTCTGATAGTAACAGTTCAATATGGGGTGTGTATTAATGTATTGAGGTCTGATAGTAACAGTTCAATATGAGGTGTGTATTAATGTATTGAGGTCTGATAGTAACAGTTCAATATGGTATAATAATAATAGTACTCACCACAGAGAAGTCTGATGCTGACAGACATGAGATTCCTCATTCTACTCTCTGGCTTCCCTCCTATGTTGTCAACTTTATACTGTTCTCCTCTCACTCCAGTCCTCTACCAGTCACTACCAGTCTAGTCCCAGATACTCAGACTCTCTACCAGTCACTACCAGTCTAGTCCCAGATACTCAGACTCTCTCCCAGTCACTACCAGTCTAGTGCCAGATACTCAGACTCTCTACCAGTCACTACCAGTCTAGTCCCAGACACTCAGACTCTCTACCAGTCACTACCAGTCTAGTGCCAGATACTCAGACTCTCTACCAGTCACTACCAGTCTAGTCCCAGACACTCAGACTCTCTACCAGTCACTACCAGTCTAGTCCCAGATACTAAGACTCTCTACCAGTCACTACCAGTCTAGTCCCAGATACTCAGACTCTCTCCCAGTCACTACCAGTCTAGTGCCAGATACTCAGACTCTCTACCAGTCACTACCAGTCTAGTCCCAGACACTCAGACTCTCTACCAGTCACTACCAGTCTAGTGCCAGATACTCAGACTCTCTACCAGTCACTACCAGTCTAGTCCCAGACACTCAGACTCTCTACCAGTCACTACCAGTCTAGTCCCAGATACTAAGACTCTCTACCAGTCACTACCAGTCTAGTCCCAGATACTCAGACTCTCTACCAGTCACTACCAGTCTAGTCCCAGATACTAAGACTCTCTACCAGTCACTACCAGTCTAGTCCCAGATACTAAGACTCTCTACCAGTCACTACCAGTCTAGTCCCAGATACTCAGACTCTCTACCAGTCACTACCAGTCTAGTCCCAGATACTCCGACTCTCTCACAGTCACTCCTAGAAGCTATGAACACATCTCTATCCACGTTTAAGAGTTCTGGTAGCTGTTAAGTCCAGCCTCTCTCTCTATCTCTCTCTCTCTCTCTCTCTCTCTCTCTCTCTCTCTCTCTCTCTCTCTCTCTCTCTCTCTCTCTCTCTGGATCGAAATCGTCAGTTCCTCTTTCTCTACTGTATGTTGATATCTGGGGTTTTCTTCCATGTCAGAGTGTGTGTGTGTTTTGTTTTTAGACACACATACACACACTTATATTTGGGTGTTTGTTTGAATAAATATAAATTAATATGGACACTTGGTTAAGGTTATCTTATTGTTATACAATGGTTGGGTATAATCCTGGACGCTGATTGGTTAGAAAATCATTCCAGCCGGTGTCTATTCCACAAGTTACCACCGGCTAAAGCTATGATGTTGAAATGCCTATTTACTCTGTTCCATCTCACTGCGCAATCCACTGTCTCATCAGCCCAGCCAGGCAATTTATAAACTTGATCTCCACTGTAAAAATCATCTAAACATTATCTCCCATTTCTTTTAGACTAGCAATTGGTTTTCAATAGCTGTCTGTCTCTCTAACATTTGCAACATTGATTCATTATTGAAATTCGATCTCCAGCTGTCGCATCGTAATGAACGTGTAGGGGTCTGGAGTCGGGACAAGACAGATAGGCAGGCAGCTTTTCTCAGCCAGTCGAAATCATGAATTTGCATCATTTTCATGGATATATTCAAAGAAATGTCCATAGAAAACTGGTGAAACTAAATGCAGCTAGTTAGCAGTCTTTTCAGCTTCAGTTTGAAGTGATTGTGTTAGCTGTGTTGTTGGCTAGCTCCTCTGAACAACAGTGTCCTGACGAGAGAGAGCACATTTTTATGGATGTATCCAAATAAATGTCACTAGAAAACAGCTTAAGAAATGCAAATGCAGCTTCTTTGTTATTCTGGCTGCACTGTTTGACGTGACTGTAAGTTAGCCGTAGTTGGCTAGCTAGCTAGCAAGCAAGGGATAACAATTTTGCCAGCCAGTACGGCAATAGAACTCTTAGAACGAAGAACTAGGTGGTGTCCATAGATACAGAACTAAAAGACTGAACGACCGGGTGGCGTCTCTGCCAATAGAACCGATAGAACGAACGACCAGCCGGCTTGGGTAGCAACCCTAGATTTGTGTCGGGACTATTGTCTTGTGGAAGGATGAAATAGTATGAATAAATTAAAAAAAGTAATGTTTTTAATTAAAATATGTAAATCATTATTTGAATATTTTGGTAACCCGTTGTATAAAAGTGATAATGCCCTCGAAACCTAACAACACCCGTGGCAATATATCCTGGGGCCTAACAACACCCATGCCAATATATCCTCGGGCCTAAAAACACACATGCCAATATATCCTCGGGCCTAACAACACCCGTGGCAATATATCCTCGGGCCTAAAAACACCCATTCCAATATATCCTCGGGCCTAAAAACACCCATGCCAATATATCCCCTGGCCTAACAACACCCGTGCCAATATATCCTCGGGCCTTAAAACACCCGTGCCAATATATCCTTGGGCCTAACAACACCCGTGGCAATATATCCTGGGGCCTAACAACATCCATGCCAATATATCCTTGGGCCTAACAACACCCATGCCAATATATCCTCGGGCGTAACAACACCCATGCCAATATATCCTCAGGCCTAACAACACCCGTTGCAATATATCCTGGGGCCTAACAACATCCATGCCAATATATCCTGGGGCGTAACAACATCCATGCCAATATATCCTCGGGCCTAACAACACCCGTGCCATTATATCCTCCAAACACCGGCTTCTCGGGTATTATCAATTAAAAAGCACATTCACACACACAGCCACTCACACACACACACACACACACACACACACACACACACCCACGCACACACACACACGCACACACACACACACAATTATATTTGGGTGTTTTAATAAATATAAGTGAATACTGACACTTGGTGAAGGTTATCTTATTGAAAGCCACATTCACAGGTTCCTCATTGTATCATTAATCAATATATATATATACATTGTAACTTGTTGTCACGATCGTCGACTGATGAAACGGACCAAGGCGCAGCGTGATAAGCGTACATCTTTATTTAGTACACAACACGAACAAAAACAACAAACAACCGATACGTGAAGTCCTGAGGTTACACAACACACACCTTTACGGAACAAGATCCCACAAAATAACTGGTGCCAACAGGCTGCCTAAGTATGGGCCCCAATCAGAGACAACGAGCTACAGCTGCCTCTGATTGGGAACCACCCTGGCCAACATAGATCAAAATGATCTAGAACAAAAACATAGAAAATTACACATAGAAAATCCACACCCTGGCTCAACATTTAAGAGTCCCCAGAGCCAGGGCGTGACACTTGTGTACATTAAAACAGAGCAACAGGCTAGTCAATACAGGCATTTGAAACCCCAGAGATCTCAAACAATTAAATTACACATTTAAATTAAACACAGACTTGTTCATTAGCAAACTATTGGGTATGTTGTGGTGGTGTGTCACTACAATTGCTTTACGGGAACCTGGTTCAATTATGTTTGTAGTGTAGCTAGTCACTGAATGGCTCTGAATTCACTAACAGAGTCTGTGTCTGGGGGGTTACTAACACTGGAGTATATAACAGAGTCTGGGGGGTTACTAAAACTGGAGTATATAACAGAGTCTGGGGGGTTACTAACACTGGAGTATTTAACAGAGTCTGGGGGGTTAGTAACACTGGAGTATATAACAGAGTCTGGGGGGTTACTAACACTGGAGTATATAACAGAGTCTGGGGGGTTACTAACACTGGAGTATATAACAGAGTCTGGGGGGTTACTAACACTGGAGTATATAACAGAGTCTGGGGGGTTACTAACACTGGAGTATATAACAGAGTCTGGGGGGTTAGTAACACTGGAGTACATAAGAGTCTGGGGGGTTACTAACAGTGGAGTATATAACAGAGTCTGGGGGGTTACTAACACTGGAGTATATAACAGAGTCTGGGGGGTTACTAACACTGGAGTATATAACAGAGTCTGGGGGGTTAGTAACACTGGAGTACATAAGAGTCTGGGGGGTTACTAACACTGGAGTATATAACAGAGTCTGGGGGGTTACTAACACAGGAGTATATAACATAGTCTGGGGGGTTACTAACACTGGAGTATATAACAGAGTCTGGGGGGTTACTAACACTGGAGTATATAACAGAGTCTGGGGGGTTAATAACACTGGAGTACATAAGAGTCTGGGGGGTTACTAACAGTGGAGTATATAACAGAGTCTGGGGGGTTACTAACACTGGAGTATATAACAGAGTCTGGGGGGTTACTAACATCAGTGTCTTTACTGAAGGAGACAGTAGCATAGTGTAGACAGGATGGATCTCTTGGGAAGTTGACAGTAGCGTAGTGGAGACAGGATGGATCTCTGTGAAAGTTGACAGTAGAATAGCTCACAGTCTCTGGAGCCTCTGTAGATGGACCAACATTGGAGTAGATGTCATCTGGACAAGGATTGGTTGTTGTGGTGATGTCACAGGATGTATCTAGTTTCTGATTGGCTGGGGTGGGGTAGATGGGGTGGAAGGCAGTCCTTTTGGAGTTAACAGATTCTGAGGATTGTAAAGAGGACATGTAATATATATATAATCCCTGTGTGTGTCTGTGTGTGTGTTTGTATGTGTGTGTGTGTCTGTGTGTGTATTTGTGTGTGTGTTTGTTTGGTTTTACTATCCTTGTGGCTAGCTTTGCACTTAACTGGCTAACAGTAGCTACTAAGGGTAAGTTATAACCTACATTTATTTTTGTTTTGTTTTTACCAGAGTCGTTCAAGGGAATTTGGGACATGGGTGACTAGTTAACGTTAGCTTGGCTCTCTCTGTGTGTTTCGTGCCATGGGAGGAGGGGTTGGTTCATTGGCAGTGTCAAGGTAGATGTAGGTGGGTGTGGTGGTGGAATCAGGCGCAGGACGCAGAACGTTAGTCCAAAAGACTTTAGTAGAGCACAACAAAACAATCACGAATAAATGCCCTGAGGCAAAACTCCGCACGTAGGCGAAAACAACAGGCGCACAAACAGGTGCGCCAAAACACTCCAAACAATATGGAGAAAATGCTCAACCGAGCAAACAGTGCAAATACAGCCTACCGGCACGACAGTAAAACAATCACACACAACACTAGACAAACACAACGAGAATTTATAGGACACTAATTACACTAAACGATAACAGGGGATACAACAATCAGACAAAAGCAAACGAACATAGAAACATGCAACGGTGGCAGCTAGTATTCCGGAGACGACGAACGCCGAAGCCTGCCCGAGCAAGGAAGAGAGGCAGCCTCGGCCGAAACCGTGACAGTCCCCCCCCCTTGACGCGCGGCTCCAGACGTGCGCCGACTCCGGCCTCGGGGACGACCAGGAGGACGCGGAGCAGGGTGCGTCGGGTGCCCACGATGGAATTCCGTCAGGAGAGACGGGTCCAAAATGTCTCTCCTCGGCACCCAGCACCGTTCCTCCGGGCCGTACCCTCCCACTCCACTAGATATTGGAGACCCCCATCCGACGTCTCGAATCCAAGATGGACCGCACGGAGTACGCCGGTGCCCCTCGATGTCCAATGGGGGCGGAGGAGTCTCCCTGATCTCACTTTCTTGGAGTGGGCCAGCTACCACCGGCCTGAGAAGAGACACATGGAACGAGGGGGTTAATACTTTTATACTCAACAGGTAGTTGTAATTTGTAACACACCTCGTTCAACCTTCTCAGGACTTTAAATGGCCCCTACAAACCGCCGACCCAGTTTCCGACAGGGCAGGCGGAGGGGCAGGTTTCTGGTAGAGAGCCAGACTCGATCACCAGGTGCGTACACGGTCCCTCACTGCGGTGGAGATCGGCGCTCGCCTTATGACGATGGAGGGCCCGCTGCAGGTGGACGTGTGCAGCGTTCCATGTCTCCTCCGAGCGCCGCGCCCACTCATCCACCGCAGGAGCCTCGATCTGGCTCTGCTGCCAAGGTGCCAGAACCGGCTGGTAACCTAACACACATTGGAAAGGGGTTAGGTTAGTGGAGGAATGGCGTAGGGAATTCTGGGCCATTTCGGCCCAGGGAACGTACCTTGCCCACTCCTCCGACCGGTCCTGGCAGTATGTTCTAAGAAACCTACCCACATCCTGGTTCACGCGTTCCACCTGCCCATTACTCTCCGGGTGGTAACCCGAGGTGAGGCTCACCGAGACCCCCAACCGCTCCATAAAAGCCCTCCAGACTCTGGAGGTAAATTGGGGACCTCGATCAGACACAATATCCTCGGGTACCCCGTAGTGCCGGAACACATGGGTGAATAATGCTTCGCGGTTTGCAGGGCAGTAGGAAGGCCCGGCATAGGGAGCAAACGACAGGCCTTAGAAAACCGGTCCACAACGACCAGTATAGTGGTATTCCCCTGTGAAGGAGGAAGGTCAGTGAGGAAATCCACCGAGAGGTGAGACCATGGTCGTTGTGGAACGGGCAGGGGTAGTAACTTACCCCTAGGCAGATGTCTAGGCGCCTTACACTGGGCGCACACCGAGCAGGAGGAAACATAAACCCTCACATCCCTCGCCAACGTGGGCCACCAGTACTTGGCACTAAGACAGTGCACTGTCCGGCCGATACCAGGGTGTCCAGAGGAGGGTGACGTGTGAGCCCAATAGATCAATCGATCCCGAACCTCGAGCGGAACGTACTTCCGACCCTCCGGGCATTGAGGTGGACTAGGGTCGGTGCGTAACGCCCGCTCGAGTTCAGCATCGACCTCCCACACTACCGGTGCCACCAGACAAGACTCCGGCAGTATGGGAGTGGGCTCCACGGACCTCTCCTCCGTGTCATACCGCCGAGACAGTGCGTCTGCCTTACCGTTCTGTGACCCAGGGATGTACGTGATCTTAAAAATATATTCCACCTCGCCTGGCGAGGGTTCAGCCTCCTCGCTGCCCGGATGTACTCCAGGTTACGGTGGTCCGTCAAAATGAGGAAAGGGTGTTGAGCCCCCTCAAGCCAGTGCCTCCACACCTTTAGGGCCTGTACTACGGCTAACAGCTCCCTGTCCCCCACATCATAGTTTCGCTCCGCCGGACTGAGCTTCTTGGAATAAAAGGCACAGGGGCGGAGTTTAGGTGGCGCGCCGGACCGTTGCGACAGCACGGCTCCTATACCGGCCTCTGACGCGTCCACCTCTACCTGAAATGGCAAAGAGGGATCCGGATGCGCCAGCACCGGAGCCGAGGTAAACAGGTCCTTCAGCCTCCCAAACGCCCTGTCCGCCTCGGCTGACCACTGCAGACGCACCGGACCCCCATTCAAAAGAGACGTTATGGGAGCTGCCACCTGTCCAAAATCCCCGGATAAACCTCCGGTAATAATTCGCAAACCCCCAAAAACTGCTGCACCTCCTTCACAGTGGTTGGCGTTTGCCAATTACGCACGGCTGACACCCGGTCTACCTCCATCTTCACCCCTGACGCAGACAACTGATAACCCAAAAAGGAGACCGACTCCTGGAAGAACAGACACTTCTCTGCCTTGACATACAGGTCGTGCTCCAACAGCCTCCGCAACACTCGGCGCACCAGGGCCACATGCTCGACTCGGGTAGGCGAGTACATGAGAATGTCATCGATGTACACGACCACCCCCTGCCCCTGCATGTCCCTGAAGATCTCATCCACGAATGATTGGAAAACTGACGGAGCGTTCATCAACCCGTATGGCATGACAAGATACTCGTAATGGCCCGAGGTGGTACTAAAGGCTGTCTTCCATTCATCGCCCCCTAATGCGCACGCAAGTTGTACGCGCTCTGAGATCTAATTTAGTGAATAAACGCGCCCCGTGCAATGATTCCGTCATGGTCGCAATCAGCGGGAGTGGATAACTGTACTTCACCGTGATCTGATTGAGACCATGGTAATCAATGCACGGGCGAATCCTCCATCCTTTTTCTTCACAAAAAAGAAACTCGAGGACGCAGGGGAAGTGGAGGGCCGTATGTATCCTTGTCTCAGAGATTCGTCTATGTACGTCTCCATAGCTCTCTTCTCCTCCTGAGACAGAGGATACACATGGCTCCGTGGGAGCGCAGCTCCTGCCTGGAGGTCTATCGCACAATCTCCTGCCTATGGGGAGGCAACTGCGTCGCCTCGACTTACTGAACACAATAGCCAAATCCCCATACTCAGGGGGAACGTGCAATGCGGGCACCTGGTTTGGACTCTCCACCGAGGTAGCCCCTACGGAAACGCCAAACATCGACCCACACACTGGGCAGACCACTCCATCAGAGCCCTCTCCTGCCACGAAATAGATGGGTTATGGGTACTCAACCAGGGCATGCCCAGCACCACTGGATACGCAGGCGAGTCGATCAGAAATAGCTGGATCATCTCCTGATGACCCCCTGCGCAGCACATCCTAAGTGGCGCAGTGACCTCCTGATCAAGCCCGCACCCAACGGACGGCTATCTAGGGCATGAACGGGAAGGGACGTCAACAGGGAGAAGGGGAATCCCTAAGGCTAAACAAAACTTCTTATCAACAAAATTCCCAGCCGCGTCTGAATCTACCAGCGCCTTATGCTGGGAATGAGGTGCTACCTGTGGAAAACGCACAGGTATACATAAATGTGCAACAGAGAGCTCTGGGTGAGTGGGGCGCCTACTCACCTGGAAGGACTCCCAGTGCGGGACCTGTCGTCCTCTCCCCTAGGAGGCCATCCCCAGCACCTAGCCGTGGTGTGTCCTCCCCGACCACAGTTGGTGCAGGAGATGGACCCCCTCGTAAGCCGACCCCTCCTCTCTCTAGCGCCAGCGCCCCGAGCTCCATGGGGCACGGCTCGGAGGCGCTGGAGGGTGAAATGGACGGACCCCCTCGGGACGTCCCGCGGGTAGCTAGCAGGGTATCCAGCCTGATGGACATGTCGACCAACTGGTCGAACGAGAGGCTGGTGTCCCTACAGGCCAGCTCCCTACGGACGTCCTCGCGTAGACTACATCGGTAGTGATCGATGAGAGCCCGCTCATTCCACCCTGCATCCGCCGCTAGAGTACGGAATTCCAAGGCGAACTCCTGGGCACTCCTCTTCCCCTGCCGGAGGCAGACCAGACGCCCCCGCCGCCTTCCCCTCCGGGGATGGTCAAACACCGCCCTGAAGCGGCGGGAGAACTTGTCGAGGTGATGGTGTCGGCGTCGATTCTCCTCCACTCTGCGTTGGCCCATTCCAACGCCTTCCCGGAAAGGCAGGAGATCAGGGCGGACACGCTCTCGTGTCCCGAGGGCGCCGGGTGCACGGTGGCCAGGTAAAGCTCCACCTGGAGAAGGAATCCCTGACACCCGGCCGCGGTTCCATCGTAGGCCCTCGGGAGCGAGAGTCGAACTCCTCTGGGTTCCGGAGCGGGAATGGGCTGACCTGCCGATGGTGCGGGCAAGGAGGATGGCGGTGGAGGAGTCCCTCGGGTCTCCCAGCCTCAGATGGTGGTGATCACCTCCTGCAGTGCGGACCCCATCCGCAGGATCTGGTCATTTTGTTCGCGGACCCTGTCCTCCAACGTCGCCTGTGCTGCTGCGGCTCCTGCTGATTCCATCGAGTATGGTGTGTGATTCTGTCAAGGTAGATGTAGGTGGGTGTGGTGGTGGAATCAGGCGCAGGACGCAGAACGTTAGTCCAAAAGACTTTAGTAGAGCACAACAAAACAATCACGAATAAATGCCCTGAGGCAAAACTCCGCACGTAGGCGAAAACAACGGGCGCACAAACAGGTGCGCCAAAACACTCCAAACAATATGGAGAAAATGCTCAACCGAGCAAACAGTGGAAATACAGCCTACCGGCACGACAGTAAAACAATCACACACAACACTAGACAAACACAACGAGAACTTATAGGACACTAATTATACTAAACGATAACAGGTGATACAACAATCAGACAAAAGCAAACGAACATAGAAACATGCAACGGTGGCAGCTAGTATTCCGGAGACGACGAACGCCGAAGCCTGCCCGAGCAAGGAAGAGAGGCAGCCTCGGCCGAAACCGTGACAGGCAGAGAGCAATGGCTAGCTAGTATGCTAACTATTCTAGCTAACTAACTGGCTGAATAAGTTGACGACGTACTCACTCAAACTGTCAAAACTAACCCAAAACTTTACACAACGTTAGACACGGATACGAATGATCTGTTTGGCGTGTTAACACACTGGTGGTTTGTTGTAACTGAGTATTGGTATTAAACCGTGTTGTTGGAGGCTGGCATGCTAGTTGGCTATAGCGTCATAGGATTCGGTGCCCTGGGCGGGTTTTCACGGAAGAATACTGTACCAAGTTAGCTAGCTGAATAAACTAAGTTAGAGTCTATACCTAGAAAACATTGAACCGCTGTAGTTTACAACAATTATAATTTCTACAGTGGAAGTTGGGAGAGTTATATTTGAGTGTTTCAGTGAAACATAAGTGAGGGAGGCCCCGCTCTCTCGCTTTCCCAGATGTTTAGTTCATTTCATTCCGATCTCCTTTGCATTATTGTAGCCTTTTTCTGTAGCCTGTCAACTATGTGTCTGTCTATCCCTGTTCTCTCCTCTCTAAACAGGCCATACAAACGCTTCACACCACGTGTCTGCTGCCACTCTAATCTGGTGGTCCCTGCGTGCACGACCCACGTGGAGTTCCAGGTCTCCGGCAGCCTCTGGAACTGCCGTTCTGCGGCCAACAAGGCAGAGTTCATCTCAGCCTATGCTACCCTCCAGTCCCTCGACTTCTTGGCGCTGACGGAAACATGGATTACCACAGAAAGCACTGCTACTGCTACTGCTCTTTCCTCGTCTGACCATGTGTTCTCGCATACCCCGAGAGCATCTGGTCAGCGCGGCGGTGGCACAGGAATCCTCATCTCTCCCAAGTGGACATTCTCTCTTTTTCCCCTGACCCATCTGTCTATCTCCTCATTTGAATTCCATGCTGTCACAGTCACTAGCCCATTCAAGCTTAACATACTTGTCATTTATCGCCGTCCAGGTTCCCTTGGAGAGTTCATCAATGAGCTTGACGCCTTGATACGTTCCTTTCCTGAGGATGGCTCACCCCTCACAGTTCTGGGTGACTTTAACCTCCCTACATCTGCCTTTGACTCATTTCTCTCTGGCTCCTTCTTTCCACTCCTTTCCTCTTTTGACATCACCCTCTCACCGTCCCCCCCTTCTCACAAGGCAGGCAATACGCTTGACCTTATCTTTACTAGATGCTGTTCTTCTACTAATCTCACTGCAACTCCCCTCCAAGTCTCCGACCACTACTTTGTATCCTTTTCTCTCTCGCTCTCCTCCAACACTACTCACTCTGCCCCTACTCAGATGGTAATGTGCCATCGCAACCCTTTGCTCTCTCTCTCCCTTCTCTCTCCTCTTCCATCCTATCTTCTCTTCCCTCTGCTAAATCCTTCTCCCTCCGATCTCCTGATTCTGCCTCCTCAACCCTCCTCTCTCCCTTTCTGCATCTTTTGACTCTCTATGTCCCCTATCCTCCCGGCCGGCTCGGCCCTCCCCTCCTGTCCGTGGCTTGACGACTCATTGCAAGCTCACAGAAGAGGGCTCCGGGCAGCCGAGCGGAAATTGAGGAAAACTAGACTTCTTGCCCGGACCTGTCATCTTTTCCTCCCTCCTCTCTACATTCTCTTCCACTGTTTCCCTGCTAAAGCCACTTTCTACCACTCAAAATTTCAAGCCTCTACCTCTAACCCTAGGAAGCTCTTTGCCACCTTCTCCTCCCTGCTGAATCCTCTTCCTCCTCCCCCTCTCTCCTCCCTCTCTGTGGATGACTTCATCAACCATTTTGAAAAGAAGGTTGACGACATCCGATCCTCATTTATTAGTGACACATTGCCCTACCCTATGCTTTGACTTCTTTCTCCCCTCTCTCTCCAGATGAAATCTTGCGACTTGTGACGGCCGCCACCCAACAACATGCCCGCTTGACCCTATCCCTCTTCTCTTCTCCAGACCATTTCCGGAGACCTTCTCCCCCTTACCTCACTTCGCTCATCAACTCATCCCTTGACCGCTGGCCATGTCCCTTCTGTCTTCAAGAGAGCGAGAGTTGCACACTTCCTCAAAAAACCTACACTCGATCCCTCCGATGTCAACAACTACAGACCAGTATCCCTTCTTTCTTTTCTCTCCAAAACTCTTGAGCGTGCCGTCTCTAGCCAACTCTCCTGCTATCTCTCTCAGAATGACCTTCTTGATCCAAACCAGTCATTCAAGACTGGTCATTCAACTGAGACTGCTCTTCTCTGTGTCACGGAGGCTCTCTGCACTGCTAAAGCTAACTCTCTCTCCTCTGCTCTTATCCTTCTAGACCTGTCCGCTGCCTTTGATACTGTGAACCATCAGATCCTCCTCTCCACCCTCTCTGAGTTGGGCATCTCCGGCGCTGCTCACACTTGGATTGCGTCCTACCTGACA
Organism: Coregonus clupeaformis; assembly: GCF_020615455.1. Taxonomy (NCBI): domain Eukaryota; kingdom Metazoa; phylum Chordata; class Actinopteri; order Salmoniformes; family Salmonidae; genus Coregonus; species Coregonus clupeaformis. The sequence continues at coordinate 269,011 of NW_025533696.1, forward strand.
GGTCACTCCTACCAGGTGGCGTGGCAAGAATCTGTCTCCGCACCACGTGCTCTCACCACTGGTGTCCTCCAGGGCTCAGTTCTAGGCCCTCTCCTATTCTCTCTATACACCAAGTCACTTGGCTCTGTCATATCCTCACATGGTCTCTCCTATCATTGCTACGCAGATGACACACAATCAATGTTCTCCTTTCCCCCTTCTGATAACTAGGTGGCGAATCGCATCTCTGCATGTCTGGCAGACATATCAGTGTGGATGTCAGATCACCACCTCAAGCTGAACCTCTGCAAGACGGAGCTGCTCTTCCTCCCGGGGCAGGACTGCCCGCTCCATGAAAAACAACATGTGTGTGTCTCACCAGTAGTTATCTTTGTTCTGGTTCTTTGTCTGATGAATATGATGAGAATGAGGACCAACACACACACCACCGTCCCCAGACCTGTCCTGTCTGTGTGTTTGTATTTGGGGGGGGACTTTACAAAGTACTGTATATATCATAGATACCATCAGACCTTGACCACAGACAGGTGGAGAGACTTTATCAGGGTTACAACATTTCAGTAACTTTCCCCAATCTTCCAGGTTTTCCAGAAATGACCAGAATAACTCAACCCTATGCTTTACAGGCTATAGATATCAGACTGATGGATCGTTACCAGGGTCATCTGGTGGGTTGGTCAGTAGACTAGTGGATAGGTCAGTCAATAAAGTAAAGTAAGGTAGGTTGGAAGATTGGTCAGTTGTTTGATCGGTCAGTTGGTAGGCAGACAGACAGACCAAAAGACAGACAAGCAGACAGACAGATAGACAAGAACACAGACAGACAGAGCGATAGACAGACAAAAAAAACAGATAGAAAGACAGGAACACAGACGGACAGACAGACAGACAGACAGACAGACAGACAGACAGACAGACAAAAACACAGACAGACAGACAGACAGACAGACAAAAACACAGACAGACAGACAGACAGACAGACAGACAGACAGACAGACAGACAGACAGACAGACAGACAGACAGACAGACAGACAGACAGACAGACAGACAGACAGACAGAGATAATAGATGGATAATAGAGTAGGGTAATAATTATAATAGTAATAGCAATAAGAGAATAGATAATAAAGGTCTGATTAAGGAACAGTCTGAGTAAGATAGGTATCAGAGTAACTATAGCAACAGAGGCCATGGTGTCAGCAGCTGCTCTCCACAGAACCTCAAAGAGCGCAGAAGTGACATTTGTCCAATGCATGAACATATACAATTGATTTTCTCCTGCATTACAAGCATTTCCTATCACAGCATATTAGTTGTAATGTCTAAGATGAGAGATTCATCATACCTGCTGTTGATAAAGAAGGACCACTGATATCTGCAGATGCCAGAAACGTGGAGAGGTAAGAGGATATTGTGAGGTTTGGGAGGGTTGTGGAGGTGTTTGGGGATGTTGCAGAGAGGTTTGGGAGGGTTGTGGAGACATGGGGTCTGGAGGTGACAGGTGATGGTGTAGGAGTGGGAGGAGCTGTGAGTCAATAGAAAGTACATATAAACACCAATACTTTATGTCAGGAAATAATTCAGGAATTTCATTACTAGATACAAATTTATATGGAGTATTCACTTACCATCTGTAACTATGAGATGCACCTCTTGGAATGTTTCTGGGCCAAATCTACCCACTCCACACCAGTAGGTACCAGAGTCTGTCTTCATCAGGTTCTTGATGGTTACATCGAAGACTTCATCTCCCTTGTCTTCTATACTGAATCTTCCTTGAGTTACTATATTTCTCCCAGTAGTTTCAACAAGAATATCTTCACCAGAACATGTCCCCTTGCAGAAATATTTGCTGTTGGTCCCTGCCCACGTGTGAGAGCAGCCCACAGTGACATGTCCTCCCACCACATCCTTCACATTCATGACAGCTGACTCCACAACACACAGAGCTGTCAAACAGAAACACACAGTACAGTCACAACTGATGACCTGTGAGATATACATTAACCCTGCTCAAATCTTACTTTAACCCCGCATAACTCTTACTTTAACCCTGCTGAAATCGTACTTTAACCCAGCACAAATCAAACTTTAACCCTCTACAAATAATACTTTACCCGTGCACATCTTCCTTTAACCCTGCATAAATCTTACTTTAACCCTTCCTATCTTACTTTAAACCTGCATACATCTTACTTTAACCTTCAACAAATCTTACTTTAGCCCTGCATTAATCGTACTTTAACCCTGCATAAATCTTACTTTAACCCTGCACAAATCTTACTTTAACTCTACAAATCATACTTTACCCGTGCACATCTTCCTTTAACCCTGCCTATCTTACTTTAACCCTGCACAAATCTTACTTTAACCCTTCCTATCTTACTTTAACCCTGCATACATCTTACTTTAACCTTCAACAAATCTTACTTTAGCCCTGCATTAATCGTACTTTAACCCTGCATAAATCTTACTTTAACCCTGCACAAATCTTACTTTAACTCTACAAATCATACTTTACCCGTGCACATCTTCCTTTAACCCTGCCTATCTTACTTTAACCCTGCACAAATCTTACTTTAACCCTGCACAAATCTTAGTTTAACCCTGCACAAATCTTACTTTAACCCTGCATATCTTACTTTAAAGCTGCACAAATCTTACTTTAACCCTGCACAAACCCAGGTAAAAGACCAACATATCAAACATTCTAAGTTCAGTGCATTATCATAAGGTACATGTGAAAAACAAACTCAGAACTGTAAAACTTACTGGCTCCTTACAGACAAATACATATCTTATTCCTTCTGTACTATATGATCCAGACAGTAGTATAGAAACTGATACAGACAGACAGACAGACAGGCAGACAGGCTGGCAGACAGACAGACAGACAGACAGACAGACAGACAGACAGACAGACAGACAGACAGAACTCACCTGAGAGAAGACAGCAGGAGACAACATGGAGTATCTTCATTCTGGACAGTTACTCCTCAATTACTATACTGTTAAAGTTAATTTACTATCACTGTTACTATACTGTTAAAGTTACTTTAGTATCATAGTTTCTATACTGTTAAAGTTACTTTACTATACTACCAGCTAGCACAGGTCCACAACAGCTTCTCTGTCAGCTATTCGTTTGACAGCAGGGTGTTTCTGAAATGATCTGTCTTCCTTAGTTGAAAGCTCCTCCCTCCTCTGACACCCCACTTCTCTCTCTCTCTCTCTCTCTCTCTCTCTCTCTCTCTCTCTCTCTCTCTCTCTCTCTCTCTCTCTCTCTCTCTCTCTCTCTCTCTCTCTCTCTCTCTCTCTCTCTCTCTCTCCTCTCTCTCTCTCTCTCTCTCTCTATCTCAATTCAATTCAATTTCAATGTAAGGGCTTTATTGGCATGGGAGATAGTAAACAAAAGTGAAATAAACAATAAATATTAACAGTAAACATTACATTCAGAAGTTTCAAAAGAATAAAGACATTTCAAATGTCATATTATGTATATATACAGTGTTGTAACAATGTGCAAATAGTTAAAGTACCAATGGGAAAATAAATCAACATAAATATGGGTTGTATTTACAATGGTGTTTGTTCTTCACTGGTTGCCCTTTTCTTGTGGCAACAGGTCACAAATCTTGCAGCTGTGATGGCACACTGTGGTTTTTCACCCACTAGATAAGGGAGTTTATCAAAATTGGGTTTGTTTTTGAATTCTTTGTGGATCGCTGTAATCTGAGGGAAATATGTGTCTCTAATATGGTCATACATTTGGCAGGAGGTTAGGAAGTGCAGCTCAGTTTCCACCTCATTTTGTGGGCAGTGTGCACATAGCCTGTCTTCTCTTGAGAGCCAGGTCTGCCTACGGCGGCCTTTCTCAATAGCAAGGCTATACTCACTGAATCTGTACATAGTCAAAGCTTTCCTTAAGTTTGGGTCAGTCACAGTGGTCAGGTATTCTGCCACTGTGTACTCTCTGTTTAGGGCCAAATAGCATTCTAGTTTGCACTGTTTTTTTGTTTGTTCTTTCCAATTTGTCAAGTAATTCTCTTTTTGTTTTCTCATGATTTGGTTGGGTCTCTCTATCTCTCTCTCTCTCTCTCTCGCTCTCTCTCTCTCTCTCTCTCTCTCTCTCTCTCTCTCTCTCTCTCTCTCTCTCTCTCTCTCTCTCTCTCTCTCTCTCTCTCTCTCTCTCTCTCTCTCTCTCTCTTATTGGCATGGGAAACATATGTTTCCATTGCCAAAGCAACTGAAATAGATAATAAACAAAAGTGAAATGAACAATATAAAATGCATGTCAGAGAGATTGAGGTAGTGATGGTGGTGGTGGGAGGGGGAGGGCATTAGCCTACATATCCTGATGATTTCGCTGTAGTGACCTCAGTGTCTCCAGGTCTATATGTGCTGCAGAGTGAAACTGGTTCAAACCGGCTGGAGGTTAGACTTCTAAACCACAAGACAACTCAGCTAGCTGTGGTGACTAAGTGTTAAAACTGTCAACTTCTCTGTTCTAAAGTTACCATGTTTGTTTCAGCAGAGGAGGAACACATTGTTGAGATGATGACAATATAGTTAAAGTTTACATCAATATATTTTTTTATTTTTTTATTAACTAGTGACGACCATGAGAGAGTGTTGAATTTGATCAACATAAAATGTAATTGCTAATTTGCTGTCACGACTTCCTCCGACGCTGCTTCCTCTCCTGGTTCGGGCAGGCTTCGGCGTTCGTCATCACCGGCCTTCTAGCCACTGCCGCTCGTCATCTCATCATTCCATTTGTTTTGTCTTGTTTATTACACACACCTGGTTCATATCCCCTCATCAGCACCTGTATAAGTGTTCCCTCTGCCCCCTTGTCTTTGTGTGTGATTGTTTTTTGTGAGGATAGCTCGGTGGAGCGGGCGAGCGGCTGGTCCACCTGAGGCAGGGGATGAGGACCGCGCAGGACATCGCCCTGGAGTTTCAGACTCTAGCGGCTGGGTCCGGGTGGAACGAGCGGGCCCTCATCGACCACTTCCGATGCCATCTATGGGAGGACGTCCGAAGGGAGCTTACCTGCTGGGACACCATGTTGTCCTTCACTCAACTGGTGGACATGGCCAACCGGTTGGACAACCTGCTGGCTGCCAGAGGATTTCCTGGAGGGGGCCTGCCCGTTCCACCCCCCCAACCCGGATCACGAGCTGATGGAGCTGGGTGGAGCGGCGATCACGGAGAGTGGAGGACGACAGCGCCAGTGTCACTCTAGTGGCATTTACATTTACGTCATTTAGCAGACTCTCTTTTTTTTTTTGGGGGTAGAAGGATTACTTTATCCTATCCCAGGTATTCCTTAAAGAGGTGGGGGTTTCAAATGTCTCCGGAAGGTGGTGAGTGACTCCGCTGTCCTGGCGTCGTGAGGGAGCTTGTTCCACCATTGGGGTGCCAGAGCAGCGAACAGTTTTGACTGGGCTGAGCGGGGAACTGTGCTTCCGCAGAGGTAGAGAGCCAGCAGGCCAGAGGTGGATGAACGCAATGCCCTCGTTTGGGTGTAGGGACTGATCAGAGCCTGAAGGTACTCTGAGGACATTCTCCTGCACGCTGTCGTCAGCACTCTTTTGGGTCTGGAGGCGGCAGGCAGGGCACTCTCGCATCACCCCAGGTATCGAACACCCACACTCGTCCAGAGCCCTCTGCTGCGCACTGTATCCTACCCATCCACTTCCTTGATTACACGGTAGTTCCCCAGTGTAAGCCGCTGGTTGATTCAGGCACAGCTGGGAACTTTATGGACAGGTCATTTTCACACAGTCTAGGCATTACATTGGTTCCCCTATCCATTCCACTCCCCATCAGAGCACTTGACAGTCGACCATTAGGGTCCGGGTTCGTTAGGGAGGTTACAGCACCAGTCACTATGGTTACGCACAAGGCCCATAGAGAGCAAGTCACTTTTTTTTATTATTGAGTCTCCTGATTTCCCTGTTGTGTTAGGTCTTCCCTGGTTAGC
>NW_025533696.1:280000-340000 GCF_020615455.1 Coregonus clupeaformis
AATGGACACAAGTTGGGAAATGTTTTAGCAGATTGAGAGAGGGATGGTGATGGAGGGAGAGAGAGAGAATGGAAAGAAGGAGAGTGATATAGAGAAAGAGAGATATATAGAGAAAGAGACATATTGTTATTGTTGTAACTTTCCTCTCTAGACAGACATATGTAAAGACAGGGTGGTTTCACTTCTTCCTGTTGAAATGTGTTGGATCTCTTTTAGCTCACCATATATCTCTCTCTATTTTTTTTTTTTTTGTCATTTAGCAGATGCTCTTATCCAGAGCGACTTACAGGAGCAATTAGGGTTAAGTGCCTTGCTCAAGGGCATATCGACATATTTTTCACCTAGTTGGCTCGGGGATTAGAACCAGCGACCTTTCGGTTACTGGCACAATGCTCTTAACCAACCACTAAGCTACCTGCCACCTCTCTCTCTCCTTCACCTCCCTCCATCTCTCTCTTCACTATCTCTCTCCACTCTCTCTCACTCTCTCTCTCTCTCTCTCTCTCTCTCTCTCTCTCTCTCTCTCTCTCTCTCTCTCTCTCTCTCTCTTTCTCTCTCTCTCTCTCTCTCTCTCTCTCTCTCTCTCAAATATAGAACATGACAACTGCAGGTTTCATGATGACATTCATACTGAAACTTGGGGTTGTATATCTTGAACACATGACTGCTTTGTGATACTGAGACAGGTGGCTGAAATGAAATGGATGGAATGGTATCAAACTGTATTTTTTTTTCATTTCACTTCACCAATTGGACTATTTTGTGTATGTCCATTACATGAAATCCAAATAAAAATCAATTTAAATTACAGGTTGTAATGCAACAAAATAGAAAAAACGCCAAGGGGGATGAATACTTTTGCAAGGCACTGTATAAAGTGTTGTAGCAATGTGCAAATTGTTAAAGTACAAAAGTGAAAATAAATATGGGTTGTATTTACAATGGTGTTTGTTCTCTCTGTCTCTCTGTCTCTCTGTCTCTCTCTCTCTCTCTCTCTCTCTCTCTATCTCTCTCTCTCTCTCTCTCTCTCTCTCTGTCTCTCTCTCTCTCTCTCTCTCTCTCTCTCTCTCTCTATCTGTCTCTCTCCTTGTCTTTCTCTCACATGACAACTGCAAGTTTCATGATGCCATTCAGTTTTGAAACCTGGGGTTTTATATCTTGAACTCATGACTGCTTAGTGATACTCAGACCGATATAGAAACACAAAGACATTACAGAGGAAGTTACAGTGTTCTGGTCCAGTGGCTTTTTACACCGCTACAAACACACAGACACACCCAGCCTCCACTAACACACTCACTGCCTGCTGTCAACCACTGAACAACTACTACTGATAAGATGTTTAGTTTAGATAAGATGTTGGGAGGAGATATAGGAGGACAGGCTCATTGTCATGGCTGGAATGGAATAAATTGAACGGTATCGAACACATCAAACACATGGTTTCCATGTATTGATAGCATTCCATCCATACCATTCCAGCCATTACAATGAGCCTGTCCTCCTATATATCCTCCAACCAGTCACCACTGATGTAAAGAGTTGATCCACTGACCCACGGAGAGGTGAAATCTAGTGTAGTCTGCAGGTCTCCACCTTCTATCAGATCCACACCAGTATGTCCCAGAATCCTCTGGTTTCAGCTCTTTGATATGAACAGTGAAGTTGGTCTTCTCACGGTTATCCCTCAGGGAAAACCTCCCATTCCAAATAACTCTGTTAGGTTTTGTAGCTGTTACTTTATCTTCACATGTTAAATGACTGTCCCCCTTACAGAATAACTTCTCATTCTTCTTGTGGTCTGATGGATATTTACAAGTGAGCCTGGCAGTCTCCCCCACCTGTTCAGTCACACTGATTGGTTTGACATCCCTCCAATCTGTGAATGGCATTAATATATATATATATATATATATATATATATATATATATATATATATATATATATATATATATATATATATATACTGTATATATATATGCAATTATATTTTCAATCAAACCAAATTTGTCACATACTGTAGATAGATATTACTGTAACTTGTGTGTTTAGGGTACACATGCTAAAGAGAAAGAAGAAGTTTATACTCACTTATAACACGTAGCTTCACCTGTGTGATCAGTGCAATGTAACGGTCTTCTGTCCTGCTGGTTTCTACTCCACACCAGTAGGTCCCAGTATCATCTTCAGTCAGGTCACTGATGGTCACTGAGTAGGATTTCTCTCTTCTTTTCTTAGAAATGTAGTATCTTTCTAGTTTTTCATTATATGTACCTGATATCTTGTATTTACAGTCAGATTCACTGTCTTCCTTGCAGAAATACTTGATGCTGTCCTCATGGCCCTCTGGATAGTTGCAGCTGATGGTAGCTTCTCCTCCCAGATAGACCGTCTCTGTGACTGACTTCTCACAGCAGTCATCTGTCAATAGGAACACACATTACAACCTTAGTCTAATACTATAGACTAACTTCCTTGACTAGTGGTACTAATCATGCAACAATATATCTAGCTAAATTCATTTTCTAAAGTTAAAGTAAAAGTCTCTCACCCTTCTTCACATCCAGCTCTACCTTGGTATAATTGTCAGTTGCATTAGGTTTGTCCACTCCACACCTGTAGGTCCCTTCATCTTGTTTAGTCAGTTGTCTGATGATCACCTTGAAGTAGTTTCTCCCAGTGTTGTCATACAGAGAGAATCTACCGCTGTTCTGCCAGCTGTTCTTCAATCCAGTTTTGATTTTAACCTCACAACTCCAACTATACTTACTATCCTCCCCCATACAGAAATGTTTCTCATGACTTCTTTCTTCTATGGAATATTTACAGTAGATGATGACAGTTCCTCCAGAGTATCCTGTCACTTTGAAGGAGCTCAAACAACCTGTCAATCAGACAAGAAAAAATACATTGTATATTCCTCATATTCACATACACACACACACACACACACACACACACACACACACACACACACACACACACACACACACACACACACAAACACAGAAACACAGAAACACACACACGCACACAGAAACACACACACACACACACACACACACACACACAGAAACACAGAAACATTCACACGCACACAGAAACACACACACACACACACACACACACACACACACACACACACACACACACACACACACACACACACACACACACACACACAGAAACACACACAGGTATCCCATACTTATCTGTAGTAGCAGCCTTTATAAGAAGACTGACTGGATGTTATTACATTGTTATAGAGAGTTAAAACAAGCTTATTACCTGTCATGAAGGAGAGGAGGATGACTATCAACAGGATCCTCATCTTGTTGTGTTCTCTCCAGGTTGGTCCAGGTGTCTATAGGTCCTGATATAATGTTGTGTTCTCTCTAGGTTGGTCCAGGTGTCTATAGGTCCTGATATAATGTTGTGTTCTCTCCAGGTTGGTCCAGGTGTCTATAGGTCCTGATATAATGTTGTGTTCTCTCCAGGTTGGTCCATGTGTCTATAGGTCCTGATATAATGTTGTGTTCTCTCCAGGTTGGTCCAGGTGTCTATAGGTCCTGATATAATGTTGTGTTCTCTCCAGGTTGGTCCAGGTGTCTATAGGTCCTGATATAATGTTGTGTTCTCTCCAGGTTGGTCCAGGTGTCTATAGGTCCTGATATAATGTTGTGTTCTCTCCAGGTTGGTCCAGGTGTCTATAGGTCCTGATATAATGCTGTGTTCTCTCCAGGTTGGTCCAGGTGTCTATAGGTCCTGATATAATGTTGTGTTCTCTCCAGGTTGGTCCAGGTGTCTATAGGTCCTGATATAATGTTGTGTTCTCTCCAGGTTGGTCCAGGTGTCTATAGGTCCTGATATAATGCTGTGTGTCCAAGTCACAACTCTCTCTGTTCTCTCTCCACTTAAAGTAACCTAAATACATGTACTTTATGTACTCTCTCTCTCTCTCTCTCTGCCCCTCCCTCTCTCTCACTCACTCCTTGCACTCGTACAACTACGTACTTCCCTATTTCTGCATCTCTTTCTCTCTCTCTCTCTATCTACTAGTTCAAACCCTCCTACCACATGTTATTTCTGACAGAACCTCCCTCTTCCTCCTTAACCAATCACTTCTCTGTTCCTACATCACACAGTAGAGAGAGAGAGAGAGAGAGAGAGACAGGGTAAGAGAGAGAGCGAGAGAGAGAGACAGCATTATATCAGTGAGCATTATATCAGTGAGACAAAAAGAGGGAGAGAGAGGCCTCTATGGATCAAAGCACAGAAACACATTCATACACTCTCATGCAGACTGGAGGCTGTCAGAGGAGAGAAACAGAGTTATTCTGCCACTGGAGGGCGATCTCCCTCCATCTCTCCCTCCATCTCTCCCTCCATCTCAGCTCTGTGTGTCTAGTGACAGTGGTACATGCTGATGAGATAGGTACTGAGTTTACTGACAGCACCAGTGGAGGCTGGTGAGGGGAGGATGACTTATAGTAATGTCTAGAATGGAATGTATCAAACACATAGAAATATATTGGTGCTTTATTGATAAATACACATAGGCTCATTTCCCAGTCAAGTGGAGTAAAAAACACTGAATAAGCAAAGCTTTCTAAAAGCTACAAACTGTCTCTTTTTGTTCAAGCCAGTGTTACATTCACAGTAGAAAAAACGAATGACGAACAACGAACAAACAAATAAATAAATAAATGAATATACAAACAAATGAACAAATGAACGATATCAAAACTATGAATAAAAATATGAATGAATGAATTAAAGAACAAACAAATAAATGAATGATTGAATAGTATTGATTGACACAAATGAGTGAAAACATTAATAAATGAAAACATGAATTCATGCTTTGCCATACAGATCAGTGACAGTAGTAGACTATGTAGCAGAGTGTTTAATGGTGCAGTACATCTATGAGGTGTCTACATCTGTAGGGTGAGTGTCTGGGTGGTTACTAGCATCAGAGTCTGTACTGAAGGAGACAGTAGCATAGTGGAGACAGGCTGGATCTCTGGGGAAGTGGACAGTAGCATAGTGGAGACAAGCTGGATCTCTGGGGAAGTTGACAGTAGCATAGTGGAGACAGGCTGGATCTCTGGGGAAGTTGACAGTAGCATAGGTCACACTGTCTTGAACCTATGTTATGGACCAACGTTGGAGTAAATGTCATCTGGACTAGGATTGGTTGCCGTGGCATAGATGGTGGTGATGTCACAGGCTGTATCTGGGTTCTGATTGGTTGCTGTGGCGTAGATTGGGTTAGTGATGGTTCCTATGTCTGGATCTTGGTTGTCTGTCATGGAGTCAGGAACCAACGGTCTGGGAGTATGTTTGGCTGCTGAAGAGGAAAGCAAACAGATTAACAAAAATATATATATATATATATATATATATATATATATATATATATTAAATGTTTTTATTTATAAAAGCTATATGTATTTCCTGACATGTTTATGAAAAATAATAATAATGATTGCATGTGATAACTACTGTACCTGTTGGTGTCCTGTCTCTGTCTCTCCTCTGTCTAAAGAACATGAACAGCAGCAGACCCAGCAGTAGTAGAACAACACCCAGACCAACACCAGAGAACATCACATCACCTAGAACACCCAGACCAACACCAGAGAACATCACATCACCTAGAACACCCAGACCAACAACAGAGAACATCACATCACCTAGAACACCCAGACCAACACCAGAGAACATCAGATCACCTAGAACACCAGACCAACACCAGAGAACATCACATCACCTAGAACACCCAGACCAACACCAGAGAACATCACATCACCTAGTACACCCAGACAAACACCAGAGAACATCACATCACCTAGAACACCCAGACCAACACCAGAGAACATCACATCACCTAGAACACCCAGACCAACACCAGAGAACATCACATCACCTAGAACACCCAGACCAACACCAGAGAACATCACATCACCTAGAACACCCAGACCAACACCAGAGAACATCAGATCACCTAGAACACCCAGACCAACACCAGAGAACATCACATCACCTAGAACACCCAGACCAACACCAGAGAACATCAGATCACCTAGAACACCCAGACCAACAGCAGAGAACATCACATCACCTAGAACACCCAGACCAACACCAGAGAACGTCAGATCACCTAGAACACCCAGACCAACACTAGAGAACATCACATCACCTAGAACACCCAGACCAACACCAGAGAACATCACATCACCTAGAACACCCAGACCAACACCAGAGAACATCACATCACCTAGAACACCCAGACCAACACCAGAGAACATCACATCACCTAGAACACCCAGAGACAGTACACAGGCATAATGTTCCAGTGATGCTACATTTAGCTAGTCTCTACTGTACTGTACTTCTGGGTTTCTTCATTTCAGAGGGAGGGAGGAGGGAAGACAACATTAGACAGAGAAACAGGTGGGTGTTGAGGAGAGCAGAAATAAATATGAAATGTTAATGATGAGATATCAATAGGAAGAGCCAGATTATTCAATCTAATACCAAGTATCAGGCACAGTCGGTGTGTTTTTGTTGTGGTTCAATCTCATTCACTGTCTGGAGGTGGAAAATGTTATGGCTAGTTTCCACCACAAATGTATCTTTACATTCATAGTTGTAGTTTATAAGGGTTTAATGCTAGGTAGTTGTATTCCATGTAACAGTTTGGTGCTTGGTAGTTGTAGTCCATTTTATAAATGGTACTTGGTAGTTGTAGTCCATTTTATAAATGGTACTTGGTAGATGTAATCCATGTTACATTATGGTACTTAGTAATGTCTGTTGTTACCTTGTGTTCTAGCCATGATGTTCTTATCGTCATAAACACACAATGACTATAACTACTAGCCTCTAAATACAGCACTGCTCTGAGTACAGTTACAATACTAAAGATAATGACTATAACTACTAGCCTCTAAATACAGCACCTCTCTGAGTACAGTTACAAGACTAAAGATAATGACTATAACTACTAGCCTCTAAATACAGCACATCTCTGAGTACAGTTACAATACTAAAGATAATGACTATAACTACTAGCCTCTAAATACAGCACCTCTCTGAGTACAGTTACAATACTAAAGATAATGACTATAACTACTAGCCTCTAAATACAGCACCTCTCTTAGTACAGTTACAATACTAAAGATAATGACTATAACTACTAGCCTCTAAATACAGCACCTCTCTGAGTACAGTTACAAGACTAAAGATAATGACTATAACTACTAGCCTCTAAATACAGCACCTCTCTGAGTACAGTTACAAGACTAAAGATAATGACTATAACTACTAGCCTCTAAATACAGCACCTCTCTGAGTACAGTTACAATACTAAAGATAATGACTATAACTACTAGCCTCTAAGTACAGCACCTCTCTGAGTACAGTTACAATAATAAAGATAATGACTATAACTAGTCTCTCAATACAGCACCTCTCTGGGTACAGTTACGTGTTGAACAGGTTATAGGGACTAAATAACATGGTTAATATTAGTGACTGGGGAGAGGGAGAAGTGAGGGGGGAGATGAGAGCGGGAGATGAGACAGAGAGAGAGCCACAGAGAGATAGAGCGAGAGAGAGAGAGAGAGCTACAGAGAGAGAGAGAGCTACAGAGAGAGAGAGAGCGAGCGAGCAAGAGCGAAAGCGAAGAGAGAGAGAGAGAGAGAGAGAGAGAGAGAGAGAGAGAGAGAGATGTTGGCCTACAGGTAAGTGTGTAGGCTATAGAGAGCAGTTCTACTGAGGGTAATATACCTGCAGTGGAGTTTGAGGAGTCAGTTGCCATGGTGATGTTTGTTGATGGGTGTGTCGTGGTGAGGAGAGGTCTGGAGGTGATGGAGCCAGGGTTGGGAGGAGAAGGAGCTGTAGAGAGAGGGAGAGAGAGAGAGAGTCAAGAGAGAGAGAGAGAGAGAGAGAGAGAGAGAGAGAGAGAGAGAGAGAGAGAGAGAGAGAGAGAGTCAAGGAGAGAGAGAGAGATAGAGAGAGAGAGAGAGAGAGAGAGAGAGAGAGAGAGAGAGAGAGAGAGAGAGTCAAGGAGAGAGAGAGAGAGGGAGAGAGAGAGAGAGAGAGAGAGAGAGAGAGAGAGAGAGAGAGAGAGAGAGAGAGAGAGATAATGCATCAACAAAAATATATAATGTGCAAAATGTAATCATCTACATAAATACACTAATAGAAACTCTTAGACACCAACCTCTCTCCACAGTTAACCTGACTTCAGTCTTGTGATACCACCACCATGTGTTTATTTCACACCAGTAGGTCCCTGAGTCCTCTAGGGTCAGGTTAGTGATGGTCACAGTGAAGACTCTTCTCTCTGTGTCGTCATACAGAGAGTATCTCCCTTTATGAGTCCACGCTGGGTGTTGATGCCTTTGGGTTTTGATGACATCAACCCGGTAGGCCCAGATCCCTTTTGAGAGGTACTTCTGGTATGTCTCAAACCCCTGTGCATAAGGACACTGAATGCTAGCATTTCCTCCTTCTGTCACTCTCTTTGTGATCACTCCTGACACCACACAGCTCACAGCTATGACACAACCAAAGAAACAGATTCACATCATCTCTACAACATCAGTTGCCCATTGGCACCATATTTCACAGACAGTCAGGTAATGGAGATACTTGAGTGATATGTAGAGAATGTTTAATAATCTGGGGCTGAGTGATACAGTACATTTATGTGTTCAGGACTACAGCAATACAGTAAAACAGTGTTCAATGATATAGTAAAGTACAGCACAGTTCAGTATGAGGTGTGTATTAATGTTATACATTCTAATAGTAACAGTTCAATATGCGGTGTGCATTAATGTATTGAGGTCTGATAGTAACAGTTCAATATGGGGTGTGTATTAATGTAATACATTCTAATAGTAACAGTTCAATATGAGGTGTGTATTAATGTATTGAGGTCTGATAGTAACAGTTCAATATGAGGTGTGTATTAATGTAATACATTCTAATAGTAACAGTTCAATATGATATAATAATAATAGTACTCACCACAGAGAAGTCTGATGTTGACAGACATGAGATTCCTCATTCTTCTCTCTAGCTTCCCTCCTATGTTGTCAAAATTAGACTGTTCTCCTCTCACTCCAGTCCTCTACCAGTCACTACCAGTCTAGTCCCAGATACTAAGACTCTCTACCAGTCACTACCAGTCTAGTGCCAGATACTCAGACTCTCTACCAGTCACTACCAGTCTATTCCCAGACACTCAGACTCTCTACCAGTCACTACCAGTCTAGTCCCAGATACTAAGACTCTCTACCAGTCACTACCAGTCTAGTCCCAGATACTATGACTCTCTACCAGTCACTACCAGTCTAGTCCCAGATACTAAGACTCTCTACCAGTCACTACCAGTCTAGTCCCAGATACTATGACTCTCTACCAGTCACTACCAGTCTAGTCCCAGATACTAAGACTCTCTACCAGTCACTCCTAGCTATTGTCGTATCTGATGAGTGGTGGCCATTATTGCTGTCAACAAAGAGTCCGTTATGCTGCATCGTGTTAGAGGCTTTTATTAAAATCACGAGGTTTACAGCATAAGTACAGACCCGCGGTGTCCGGAGAACGGCTCCTCCGATTGCTATGGCCGTTCTGACGTCTCATCGTTTAACCCCTATTTATAAACAATGCAAAAAGAGGGGTGACTCCCTCTTCTGGCCAATCACCAGTCTCCCCTGGGGCATCACCCTCCAAACGCTACATTTGAACTAAGATCATAAAACAACATTCTTTGTTCCTCCAAAACATTTAACAAAGGCATAATCTTCAGATACGATATTCCCCCCTTCGAGACGAAATAAACGTCTCGAAAACAAACAGAATAGGATTATGACTAGTAACAATTTATCTTATTGAGTATCTTTAACCTTAAACCAAACACATTCTCCTCTAGAGTGTAAATACCTTTCTATGAAATACCTGTTTATGAAGTGTGAATACATTACTATGACATATGAAGAAATCTCTATGGAGTGTAAGAGCGAAAAACTGTCCGGCAGCCATCTTTTCAGATATCCATCCATCAATCAAGACAGTAAAATTCTCTCACGGTCCCTCTGCCCCAGGCAACCACCGTCGGTACTCCAGATAACCTCATTAACCATGTAAATGCATTTGAAACTATGATGCAATTAAATACACATGTAAGCCCCTGCAAACAAAATCCTATCCATAAACATCCACTCTAAAGGCTGGTCAACCCATTGGACCCAAAAGTGGAACTCTCCCTTCCTAGCCTCTCTGTCCCTAAACATTCACGAAATAAACAAAAACATCTAAGATCCTCCCATGTATCCAATTACATCAAACATCATTCTACAAAAATTAATCCCTGAGGCTATTACACAAATTATGTATTACACATGTCTATATTTCATTGCAGACACTGGAATGTAGTCCACTACACTTCATCTCCCCGTAGTCCCCTCTTCCAATGGACTTGTTGATGATGGAATCAGCCACACCCTCCTTGTTTCATCTCCTCCAGTCATATTGTCCCTTCATATTGTCTTTGTTTGAGTATTTCAATCTCCACATGTTCCCCCAAATGCCTCTGGAATGAAAAGAAAAGAAACGACCAAACAGTATCTTTTGCAAAACAACCACTTTCAAATTAAACCTCAATTTCACCTAAGAATTTTAAAAAATGATATATAAATGATGTATGAATCACATAAACCTATTCCCCCCTTTGATTCATAAATCATACCAACATCACCCCAATATTAAAAAAAATTGAAAAATGATCCAATAATCAAAAATGATATTTATCCATCAGTTCCACTGGTCCATCTTTATCCAGATCAGGAACAGTCAACACCGGCATCTGAGTGTTGTCTCCAGGCACTCTCCAACCTATCTTAATATCATAACTTTCTCAAAGGTCAGTAACAAATTACAAACATCACACAGTGTTATCAAAGCTGAAACTAAAATCTGACCCATCACTGCCCCTACTGGCCTAATTGATCTTGCAACCAAATCCTCTCAGATCTCCCAAACACATCCCTTATAATGCATCTATAACCCCAGTGATCTTATCTGAACTATCTGGACTCAAAGTATAACTAATATTTATTAATATGATCTTCCCAAATGTTACACCATACCATGAATAAAGTCCCCCCTTCTCCCTTAGACTTATCCTTCAATGATAGGCTTGAAGCCTATGACATGTCGCTTTTCATCCTATTTTGAACTCTAGTTTCAAATTGATCTGTGTTCGGTGCTACTCCTCTTTTAATAGTAAAAGCCTCATATGAAAGCTTCAACGTTGACATGTAACCAAATCCTGTCCATCCCTAATGTAAGAATATATATATGCTTTATCACCCCCAAACCCCTAAATATCTCTAAAATTCCCCATAGTCACATTGTCAGTCAAAAGCTAATCGTTTAACCATCAAAGTCCTGCTTTTCTACTACCTGGTACATAAAAAGTTACATTATATTTGTCCTCTCTAACCTTATGTTCGTGCTTATCTAAAGTCATCATATAACATCACAATCTGATATTCCCATAAACATACCCCTTATATCCTATGTTCTATAAAACAACTTTTAGCCCTCAATGTTTCACCTGAATACTTCAGGGTTCCGTTGTTACCTGATTTCCTTTCCATCTAACAAATGCACCCAAATTAATTCACTTAACCCAATTCCACCTACCCCTAGGCTTAAACCACTGTTCTGACAACGACATTATTTTATCTGTCAATGACTGTTGCTGATACCACAGTTATGACAAAGCATAAGACTGACCCATACCTGATAGAGGCCGCGCGACCGTCTAACATGTCTGGTGCTGGAATCCTCAACAGACATGGACCCTCAAGATTCCTCACTGATCTTACAGAATGAGTTAATCTATCTCTAACTTTCACAACAGAAGAACGAGCGGTACTGATCAGATACCTCTCCCTGTCTGTCATCAAAATCAAAGATCTCATCCTGTCCTCCATGATGAATCTATATTCTCTCTACTACTATCTGTTCTCCTATTTTAACCCTATTCGTACTATTATTGACAGCACTCTCCATCCGTAACATAAACCATGAGTCCTTCTTGCTACCCCTTTGATTTCAGAAAAATTGTTGTCGGTGTTATACTTCCTATCTTTGCTATTGCCATCGTATCACTAATCCCTTCCAAAGTTACCATTAAAGTAGTTGACTTAATTGCTGTATCAACCCTAATTACTTCTAGTGCAAAAGTTCCCATTATCCTCTGTGTATTATCTACTGTTGGAGTGACTACTGTCCATTCAGTTCTACTCCTCCTTTGGTGACTGTGGAACTTCAACAGATTTCAAATCTTCCATCATAAGCGTTACTTTATAAATTACATAGCCCTTTAACCCATAATTCTTAACCGGAACAACTTCTAATGCTTGCCCTAAATAAGCATACATACATTCTCCCTGACCTTTCTCTGTGACATTACGCAACATAAGTGAACAGTCACTCCTAACCTCTTCCACTTCATATCGTTGTACAACCTATCCCTCCTTTGACTAGGTGCAACAGCTTCTACTCCTGGTCCTGATAACAATAATTATCTCTCCATATGGGAGAAACGTCCCCATCCTAAACCTAATAAGTATTGTTTCCCCTAACATTGGTGCTGATTTGGTTCCCTTATAATCAAATGCGCTATATTTATGACTTTAATAACTATCAATGTTGAAAGAGTTAAATTGCGTCTCCCTGTTGTTCTAATAGACTGAAGTGTTAATGTCCTTATTTACTCCTAATTTTCCCCCGTTTTCCCCTAAGACTTTGAACTCTTTACTTGTACTTCCATCTATCACCACTAGTGTCACTTTTTCCCACTCTCAGTCCTACCTTTAAACTTTCAAACTTTTGATTATAACAAATACACCTATAATTACCTTGATCTTCCTGCTGGAAACTGTAAATATAGATACTCAATCACCCTCAATCTTCTCTTATCAATCATCAACACATACTTTCTCAATGCATCTGCTCCTACCTCTAAACTCCTACCATATCTTCCCACTAAACTCCAACATGTCCTTCATCACTGTTCTCTCTCTCACTACTAACTTTGAAACTTAGCTTACTGTCTCAGTGTTCCTTCAACCCTAATCTACTCCTAACTTATTTTAATCCAATCTTTTCGCTCATAACATTTAAAACTTTTTCCACTGATTTATTGACAAAATCTCTTACCACCAAATTTTAGAATATGTGATTGGGACAGTTCCCCACCTGCTTCTGACTCATTACACACAGACTTGGTAAAACGACTAAACACCTTTTAGCCTAGCCTGAAATCCCTTAGTGTAAGAATGTAACCCAGAATAATAGTCACCCCTTTTAACTTTTCCAGACAGATTGTCTAATAGACAGTCGTCTAGTGTACATCTTATTGTACAATTCAATTCTCTTCCCAACACTGCAATAACAGTATCTTCTAATATTAGTACTTTAAGAGTAATTAACTGTTTTACTACCTCAAATCCCTATCCTAATTAGTTATCAATTAGTGAGATGTTTAACCTCTTTAGGCTGAACACAGATACGTTTTTACACTATTCACCATTATTTCTCATAGTCCTCTGGTCGGTTGTTTTTACTTCAATTGTTGGCTATTTTCTCTTCTTCTCTAATCGATGCTCTCAGCTGGCACCCCCCTTCGTCTCTTCTAGACAATAACAGGTGATCTTCACTTGCTCCTTTGTCTTCCTCTGTATCTTCAGCGTCTCGAGCTGTTCCTCTAGCTCTCTTACCTCTCCCAAAGTCGTCGCTTCCTCCAGGCCTGATACGCCTCGGTCTATATCTCCTATTTCTTCTTTGCCAGTCATTGTAGGATAAAATCCTCTTGAACATAAAACACCTTTAATCTCCAAATCTTCATCGCTTTCTTCATCAGAACTCGAATCTCTTGTCTCCTTCGTTTCTCTCTTGCCAACTTCCTTCTGATCACAGAGTCATATCCACCCATGCCCTCTCTCAATCACTCATCTTCTTCATCATCCTCATCTTCTTTAAGTTCCCAGACATCTCGGTTTTTCTTCCTTCTGGAGTTTTGGATTCATCTTTATCGTCGTTTCTGCTTGTATTCGTCTTCATCTCTGATGCCATAATCACCCTGCTGGATGATCACTGAAAGCTGAGGATAAACACCCCTAAGCTGTACTTTTTCTTCTCGTAAGGTGGGTGTCTTTTTGCTGAATCCGTATGTGAAAAAGGTGTACTAACTTCTGCCATTAGTTTTCCTAACACTACTTTCTAACCCTACTTTAATTAAAGGATTACTATTTTTCCCCTATAAACAACTCCAAATAAATCCAAATAAATCCAAATAAATCAATTTTTATTCCTATGTCACCAATTTATCAATTAGTGTTGGCTATCTTACCACAACCCATCAAATGCAAGTAAATGAAGTTAGTCAACTTCAAAGCAATCCCCCAAAAACAAAGCCTCTAACCCCTTGCTCTATAATTACCATAAACCCTTGGTCTATAAGCACCTAATTATCTTAAATTTACCGAACAATGTCAGTCCTGGATTCCCAACACAACCCCAATCAAACCCCAGTGATACACAGAGCCACCAAAATGCAATTTTTAATGAATCATTTGCCAAACCTATGTAAAATTGTCATAACATCACATATTTTGGAAAGAATGATTTTGGGAACTAGCCTGATATCTGATCCTCTCGTCTCGTCACACCTTGTCACGTGACGCACACGTCAGCCCCTTCTCTCTCTCTCCTCTCGTTCCATGTTCCTCTCATATTTCAAAAAACATAGAAACAGACAAGATTTCAGCAGTTAATGCAATCACTGAGTATTTCCAACCATTCAATATTCGTTCGTTCTACATTATTCACTCTAAGACTAAACTCAGAACTAAATAGATCGCTCAAAAAACATTTTTATTTTAATCCGTCTTTAATTTAATTCACTTTATTATAATCCGTTACCATATATCTAATTTATAAATTCACTACATCTCAACAAATAGTTTAATGTTCAAACCCCAGCCGCTTTAAACTACAAGATTCGTGTTAAAATCTCTCCTCTGTCTGTCTATTTCCCCCTTGCAGGGTAACGCCAAATGGGACCTATGACCTTAACCCACCATTTTGGTTTGTAGGCTCAGCGCGACCTCATGTCGTAGTTTTAACCCCGTAAAATCATGCACATGCGCACATCCCCCTAAGCCCATGCTTACCATACCATAGCACGATAGCATTACGCTACAGCGTCACTATTTTATACCTTATACTCACACAATTACACATAACAGAGCTCACATTTGCGTAGAACTTTCAGTTCCCCCCACATACAAACAAGTTTAAGAGGCTTGAATCCATCGCAATGGCGTCTCTAAGGATACGTTAGCATGTAGCACACAACACAATTAGCATTAGCCTCTAGCCACGATGTACCATGTAGCATGAAACACACTCCCATTTAGCCTTGACATTAGCCTTAGCCTCTAGCTAACCGCGGCCTACTACGCAAATAAATATCCTGCACCGTAACAAATCATTGTCCATTATTATCAATATCTCCGCCTAACTTTATGCCCGTAAGTTCTGGATAATCATAGAGAGGTTACCCCATGCATTATAGTTCGTCAACCATACGATGAGTATATAACATGTATATAATCCGTCCAGCTTATAATTCCCAGAATTAACCTTACACCACCGAACGCGTTGCAAGGATTTTATGGCCCATTCATAAAGAATCGCCTCGCATCGAGGTCTTTACCAGATTCACGGTGCCCTAAATATGCACATATCGGCCTTCTCTAAATTATCATTGTCACCCGTTACCAATGAAATCTATCTTAATGCTCTAAATTATCATTGTCACCCGTTACCAATGAAATATAAACTTATCATTGCCTATCGTTACCAATGAAATATAAACTTATTGCTCTAAATTATCATTGTCACCCGTTACCAATGAAATAACATTTTTTAGCAGACTCCAGTCGACCAGCAACAACGCCACCCGAGGCAAGGTCGAAATGGTACATCTCTCCAGTGTACACAAGTCGTATCCAATCTAACAAACTCCGAAGCGGTAAGAAAACACTCACCATTTATTTATTTTTTTCCATGCTTCAGAGCAGGTTAGCCTGGCGATTGACTGACACAAGGAAGAGACGCAAACCCAGCCCCACGTTGGGCGCCATTATGTCGTATCTGATGAGTGGTGGCCATTATTGCTGTCAACAAAGAGTCCGTTATGCTGCATCGTGTTAGAGGCTTTTATTAAAATCACGAGGTTTACAGCATAAGTACAGACCCGCGGTGTCCGGAGAACGGCTCCTCCGATTGCTATGGCCGTTCTGACGTCTCATCGTTTAACCCCTATTTATAAACAATGCAAAAAGAGGGGTGACTCCCTCTTCTGGCCAATCACCAGTCTCCCCTGGGGCATCACCCTCCAAACGCTACATTTGAACTAAGATCATAAAACAACATTCTTTGTTCCTCCAAAACATTTAACAAAGGCATAATCTTCAGATACGATACTATGAACACATCTCTATCCACGTTTTAGAGTTCTGGCAGCTGTTAAGTCCAGCCTCTCTCTCTCTCTCTTTCACTCTGGATCGAAATCGTCAGTTCCTCTTTCTCTACTGTATGTTGATATCTGGGGTTTTCTTCTATGTCAGAGTGTGTGTGTGTTTTGTTTTTAGACACACACACACGCTTATATTTGGGTGTTTGTTTGAATAAATATAAATGAATATGGACACTTGGTTAAGGTTATCTTATTGTTATACAATGGTTGGGTATTATCCTGGGACGCTGATTGGTTAGAACATCATTCCAGCCGGTGTCTATTCCACAAGTTACCACATGGCAAAGCTTTGATGTTGAAATGCCTATTTACTCTGTTCCATCTCACTGCGCAATTCACTGTCTCATCAGCCCAGCCAGGCAACTTATAAACTTGATCTCCACTGTAAAAATCATCTAAACATTATCTCCCATTTCTTTTAGACTAGCAATTGGTTTTCAATAGCTGTCTGTCTCTCTAACATTTGCAACATTGATTCATTATTGAAATTCGATTTCCAGCTGTCGATCGTAATGAACGTGTAGGGGTCTGGAGTCGGGACAAGACAGATAGGCAGGCAGCTTTTTTCTCAGCCAGTCGAAATCATGAATTTGCATCATTTTCATGGATATATTCAAAGAAATGTCCAGAAAACTGGTGAAACTAAATGCAGCTAGTTAGCAGTCTTTTCAGCCTCAGGTTGAAGTGATTGTGTTAGCTGTGTTGTTGGCTAGCTCCTCTGAACAACAGTGTCCTGGCGAGAGAGCACATTTTCTATGCCAGGTTAAATTGTGCATCATTAGCTCATTGTTATGCATGTACCAAATATATGTCACTAGAAAACAGCTTAAGAAATGCAAATGCAGCTTCTTTGTTGCTATTCTGGCTGCACTGCTGGACGTGACTGTAAGTTAGCCGTAGTTGGCTAGCTAGCTAGCAAGGGATAACAATGTTGCCAGCCAGTACGGCAATAGAACTCTTACAACGAAGAACTGGGTGGTGTCCATAGATACAGAACTAAAAGACTGAACGACTGGGTCGCGTCTCTGCCAATAGAACCGATAGAACGAACGACCAGCCGGCTTGGGTAGCAACCCTAGAT
This sequence comes from Coregonus clupeaformis, assembly GCF_020615455.1. Taxonomy (NCBI): domain Eukaryota; kingdom Metazoa; phylum Chordata; class Actinopteri; order Salmoniformes; family Salmonidae; genus Coregonus; species Coregonus clupeaformis. The sequence continues at coordinate 297,719 of NW_025533696.1, forward strand.
TTGTGTCGGGACTATTATCTTGTGGAAGGATGAAATAGTATGAATAAATTCAAAAAAATAATGTTTTTAATGAAACTATATAAATCATTATTTGAAAATGTTGGTAACCCGTTGTATAAAAGTGATAATGCCCTCGAAACCTAACACCTGTGCCAATATATCGTTGGGCCTGACAACACCCGTGGCAATATATCCTTGGGCCTAACAACACCCATGCCAATATATCCTCGGGCCTAAAAACACCCATGCCAATATATCCTCGGGCCTAAAAACACCCATGCCAATATATCCTTGGGCCTAACAACACCAGTGCCATAATATCCTCCAAACACCGGCTTCTCGGGCATTATCGATTAAAAAGCACATTCACACACACACACACACACACACACACACACACACACACACACACACACACACACACACACACAGCCACTCACACACATACACACACACACACACACACACACAATTATATTTGGGTGTTTGAATAAATATAAGTGAATACTGCCACTTGGTGAAGGTTATCTTATTGAAAGCCACATTCACAGGTTCCTCATTGTATCATCAATCATTATAAAGTATACATTGTAACTTGTGTACATTAAAACAGAGCAACAGGCTAGTCAATACAGGCATTTGAAACCCCAGAGATCTCACACAATTAAATTACACATTTAAATTAAACACAGACTTGTTCATTAGAAAACTCTTGGGTATGTTGTGGTGGTGTTTTACTACAATTGCTTTACGGGAACCTGGTTCAATTATGTTTGTAGTATTGTAGTGTAGCTAGTCACTGAATGGCTCTGAATTCACTAACAGAGTCTGTGTCTGGGGGGTTACTAAAACTGGAGTATATAACAGAGTCTGGGGGGTTACTAACACTGGAGTATATAACAGAGTCTGGGGGGTTACTAACACTGGAGTATATAACAGAGTCTGGGGGTTACTAACACTGGAGTATATAACAGAGTCTGGGGGTTACTAACACTGGAGTATATAACAGAGTCTGGGGTTACTAACACTGGAGTATATAACAGAGTCTGGGGGGTTAGATAACACTGGAGTATATAACAGAGTCTGGGTGGTTAATAACACTGGAGTATATAACAGAGTCTGGGGGGTTACTAACACTGGAGTATATAATAGAGTCTGGGGGGTTACTAACACTGGAGTATATAACAGAGTCTGGGGGGTTACTAACACTGGAGTATATAACAGAGTCTGGGGGTTACTAACACTGGAGTATATAATAGAGTCTGGGGGGTTACTAACACTGGAGTATATAACAGAGTCTGGGGGGGTTACTAACACTGGAGTATATAACAGAGTCTGGGGGTTACTAACACTGGAGTATATAACAGAGTCTGGGGGTTACTAACACTGGAGTATATAACAGAGTCTGGGGGTTACTAACACTCGAGTATATAACAGAGTCTGGGGGTTACTAACACTGGAGTATATAACAGAGTCTGGGGGTTACTAACACTGGAGTATATAACAGAGTCTGGGGGGTTACTAGCATCAGTGTCTTTACTGAAGGAGACAGTAGAGTAGTGGAGAAAGGCTGGATCTCTGGGAAAGTTGACAGTAGCATAGTGGAGACAGGCTGGATCTCTGGGAAAGTTGACAGTAGCATAGCTCACAGTGTCTGGAGCCACTGTAGACGGACCAAAGTTGGAGTAGATGTCATCTGGACAAGGATTGGTTATTGTCGTGGCAGTCCTTTGGGAGTTAGCAGATTCTGAGGATTGTAAAGAGGACATGTAATATATTTGTAATCCCTGTGTGTGTCTGTGTGTGTTTGTGTGTGTGTGTGTTGGGTTTTACTATGCTTGTGGGGACCAGAAGTCCTCACAAGGATTGTAAAAAAAAAATGAAATTTCAGACAATAATATTTTCGGCTTAGGGGTTAAGTTTAGGGTTAGGGTTTGAATTAGGGTTGGTGTTACAATCAGGGTTAGGGGTTAGGTTTAGGGTTAGGAGTTAGGGGTTCGGGGTAAGGTTAAGGTTAGGGTTTGGTTAATTTTAGAATTAGGTTTAGGGTTAGTTTAGAGTTAGGGTTAAAGGTTAGGGGAAATTTGATTTTGAATGGGAATCAATTATTTGGTCCCCACAAGGATAGAAAAACAACATGTGTGTGTCTCACCAGTAGTTATCTTTGTTCTGGTCCTTTGTCTGATGAATATGATGAGAATGAGGACCAACACACACACCACCGTCCCCAGACCTGTCCCCATATACACCAGGACACCTGGAGAACACACAGTAACACATTAGTAACACACACACCACCATCCCCAGACCTGTCCTGTCTGTGTATTTGTGTTTGTGTGTGTGTGTGTTTGTGTGGGGGGGGGCGGAGACTTTACAGAGTACTGTATATATCATAGATATCATCAGACCTGACCACAGACAGGAGGAGAGACTTTACAGAGTACTGTATATATCATAGATACCATCAGACCTGACCACAGACAGGAGGAGAGACTTTACAGAGTACTGTATATATCATAGATACCATCAAACCTGACCACAGACAGGAGAGACTTTATCAGGGTTACAACATTTCAGTAACTTTCCCCAATCTTCCAGGTTTTCCAGAAATGACCAGAATAACTCAACCCTATGCTTTACAGGCTATAGATATCAGACTGATGGAACGTTACCAGGGTCATCTGGTGGGTTGGTCGGTAGACTAGTGGATAGGTCAGTCAATAAAGTAAAGTAAGGTAGGTTGGAAGATTGGTCAGTTGTTTGGTCGTCAGTTGGTTGGTAGGGTCTGTCAGGTGACAGAAAGACAGACAGACAGACAGACAGACAGACAGACAGACAGACAGAACACAGAAAGACAGACAGAGAGAGAGAGAGAGAGAGAGAGAGAGAGAGAGAGGAAGAGAGAGAGAGAGAGAGAGAGAGAGAGAGAGAGAGAGAGAGAGAGAGAGAGAGAGAGAGAGAGAGAGAGAGAGAGAGAGAGAGAAAGAGAGAGAGAGAAATTTGTCCAAAGAATGAACAGTTACAATTGATTTCCTCCAGAATTAGAAGTATTTAATATCACAGCTTGTTAGTTGTAATGTCTGAAATGAGAGATTCATCATACCTGTTCTTGATGAAAAGTGACCACTGATATCTCCAGATGTCAGAAACGTTGTAGAGAGGTTAGGGAGGATTGTGGAGGTGTTTGGGGATGCTGCAGAGAGGTTTGGGAGGGTTGTGGAGACATGGGGTCTGGAGGTGACAGGTGACGGTGTAGGAGTAGGAGGAGCTGTGAGTCAATAGAAAGTTCAGATAAACACCAGTACTGAAACAGCTTTATATCAGGGGATATACGTCAGGAAGTTCATTACTAGATATCAATTTACATGTAGTGTTAACTTACCATCTGTAACTATGAGATGCACCTCTTGGTATGTGTCCTTTATAAATCTCCCCACTCCACACCAGTAGGTCCCAGAGTCTGACTTCATCAGGTTCTTGATGGTCACATAGAAGATTCCATCTCTGTTGTCTTCTATACTGTATCTACCTTGAGATACATTCTTTCTCCCATTAGTTTGAACCAGAATATTTTTACCAGAACATGTCCCCTTGCAGAAATATTTGATGTTGTTCCCTGCCAATGTGAATGAGCAGCCCACAGTGACTTGTCCTCCGACCACTTCCTTATTGACAGCTGAAGCCACAACACACAGAGCTGTCAAACAGAAACACACAGTACAGTCACAACTGATGACCTGTGAGATATACTTTATCCCTGCACAAATCATACTTGAACCGTGCACATCTTCCTTTCACCCTGCATAATCTTACTTTAACCCTGCATAAACCAAGGTAAAAGACCAACATATCAAGCATTCTAAGTTCAGTGCATTATCATAGGGTACATGTGAAAAACAAACTCAGAACTGTAAAACCTTATAGACAAGTACATGTTTTATTCCTTCTGTACTATATAATCCGGACAGTAGTATAAAACTGATACAGACAGACAGAGCTCACCTGAGAGAGACAGCAGGAGACAACATGGAGTATCTTCATTCTGGACAGTTAATCCTCAATTACTATACTGTTAAAGTTCTTTACTATCACAGTTACTATACTGTTCAAGTTACTTGACTATACTACAGCTAGCAAGGTCCACAACAGCTTCTCTGTCAGCTATTCGTTTGACAGCAGGGTGTTTCTGAAATGATCTGTCTTCCTTAGTTGAAACTCCTCCCTCCTCTAACACCCCCTCTCCTCTCTCTTCTCTCTCTCTCTCTCTCTCTCTCTCTCTCTCTCTCTCTCTCTCTCTCTCTCTCTCTGTCTCTCTGTCTCTGTCTCTGTCTCTGTCTCTGTCTCTGCTCTGTCTCTGTCTCTGTCTCTGTCTCTGTCTCTGTCTCTCTCTGTCTCTCTCTCTCTCTCTCTCTCTCTCTCTCTCTCTCTCTCTCTCTCTCTCTCTCTCTCTCTCTCTCTCTCTCTCTCTCTCTCTCTCTCTCTCTCTCTCTCTCTCTCTCTCTCTCAATTCAATCTCAATTCAATTCAAAGGGCTTTATTAGCATGGGAAACATATGTTTCCATTGCCAAAGCAAGTGAAATAGATAATAAACAAAAGTGAAATAAACAGTATAAAATGTATGTCAGAGAGATTGAGATAGTGATGGTGGTGGTAGAGGGGGTGGACATTAGCTGATACATCCTAATTTCTCTGTAGTGACCTCAGTGTCTACAGGTCTATATGTCCTGCTGAGATAAACTGGTTCAATACGGCCGGATGTTAGACTTGTGTTAAAACTGTCAACTTCTCTTTTCTAAAGTTACCACATTTGTTTCAGCAGAGGAGGAACACATTGTTGAGATGATGACATCATAGTTAAAGTATACATCAATCTCTTAAATTACTTTTCTATGACATTTCATTGATCCAAATACAGTCTTTGTAAATGATCAACTCAACAGATGAGTTTCTGAACAGAAGAAACATCCCTCCTCTACAACCAAACTCCCCCTTAATGATGATATCTCAGTAAACCAATAGAATGACCTCCACATCGCCCCCTACAGAATGTTATCAGTACTGATTAAAAAATATACTCTGATCTCGACAACCAGACGGCTCTTTCTCTCTCTATTGAGCCTGGGGACGAGGTTACAGTTATTCAAATAAACTAGATGTTTCAACTCAGTCAATTCAGGAAGTGAAGTGAAATTCCATTCATGGATTGAAAAGTCCACATCAAAAATGATGGTCATCAATGACAAATTGTATTGCGATCCATTGTCTGTATTGAAATGGAACAAAATTAAATTAAATTGAACCCCAGCTCTGGTAACACGAACACTGTTTCACAACCAGACGATCAGATTGGAGTCTGGCCCTGTGGAACACACAACATACACTGTACATGTAAAAGTATGTGGACACCCCTTCAAATCAGTGGATACAACAATTTCAGCCACACCTGTTTTTGACTGGTGTATAAAATATAGTACTCAGCCATGCAATCTCCATAGACAAACATTGCCATTAGAATGGCCCTAGTGAAGAACTCAGTGACTTTCAACGTGGAACCGTCATAGGATGTGACCTTTCCAACAAGTCAGTTTGTCAAATCCCTGCCCCGCCTGAGCTGCCCCGGTCAACTGTAAGTGCTGTTATTGTAAAGTGGAAATGTTACTCCAACATCATACAATGACATTCTAGACGATTCTGTGCTTTCAATTTTGTGGTAACAGTTTGGGGAAGGCCCTTTCCTGTTTCAGCATGACAATGCCCCTGTGCACAACGCAAGGTCCATACAGAACTGGTTTGTCGAGATCGGTGTGGAAGAACTTGACTGGCCTGCACAGAGCCCTGACCCCAACCTCATCGAACACCTTTGGGATTAATTGGAACACCGACTGTGAGCCTAATTGCCTAACATCAGTGCTCAGTGCTCTTGCCTAATAACATTCCTCTCAGACCCTTCTCCTTCCTTCAGCTACTGTACCAGTTTCCTAACCACCTAGTCCCCCTACTGTACCAGTTTCCTAACCACCTAGTCCTCCTACTGTACCAGTTTCCTAACCACCTAGTCCTCCTACTGTACCAGTTTAATAACCACCTAGTCGTCCTATAACTACTGTATCAGTTTCCAAACCACCTAGTCCTCCTATAACTACTGTACCAGTTTCCTAACCACCTAGTCCTCCTACTGTACCAGTTTCCTAACCACTTAGTCCTCCTACAACTAGTGTCCCAGTTTCCTAACCACCTAGTCCTCCTACAACTAGTGTCCCAGTATCCTCACCACCTAGTCCTCCTACTGTCCCAGTTTCCTAACCACCTAGTCCTCCTACTGTACCAGTTTCCTAACCACCTAGTCCTCCTACAGCTTCCCCAGCTAGAATGATAAGAGTTGTACTGTGTTCCTACCTGTTCTGGGAGTTCCAGTGGTCACAAGAAGAGGAGCTAGGGAAGAGAAGACACATGATGAAGATACTGATGTGTGTGTTTATGTGTGTGTGTGTGTGAGAGAGAGAGAGAGATGGAGACAGAGAGACAGAGAGAGAGAGAGAGAGAGAGAGAGGGAGAGGGAGAGAGAGAGAGAGTGTGTGTGTTAGTGTGAGAGAGAGAGAGAGAGAGAGAGAGATGAGAGAGAGAGAGAGAGAGAGAGAGAGAGAGAGAGAGAGAGAGAGAGAGAGAACCATGAGTCCACCTTCTTTCAACATATATATCAAAAGAATTGCGGGCACTAGAATAGTCTGCAGCTCTGGCCTCAGCCTACTAGAATCTGAAATCAAATGTCTACTGTTTTCTGATGATCTGGTGCTTTTGTCCCCAATCAATGAGGTCCTACAGCAGCACCCAGATCTTCTGCACAGATTCTGTCAGACCTTGGCCGTGACAGTAAATCTCAGTTAGACAAAAATAATGGTGTTCCAAAAAAGGTCCACTTGCTAGGACCACAAATACAAATTCCATCTAGACACCGTTGCCCTAGAGCACACAAAAAACTATACCTACCTCGGCCTAAACATCAGCACCACAGGTAACTTCCACAAAGCTGTGAACTATCTGAGAGACACGGCAAAAAGAGCCTTCTACGCCATCAAAAGGAACAACAAATCCTGTCTAAATAAACTTAAATCAGTTATAGAACCCATTGCACTTCATGGTTGTGAGGTCTGGGGTCCGCTCACCAACCAAGAATTCACAAAATGGGACAAACAACACATTGAGACTCTGCATGCAGAATTTTGCAAAAACATCCTCTGTGTACAACATAAAACACCAAATAATGCATGCAAAGTAGAATTAGGACAGTGCGCTATACTAAGGTATCGCAGATTTATAAATGAGAACCACTATAGCCAGTGCTATTGAGGAAAGGATGCCATAGCTCAGACCTGGCTCTCAAAGAGAAGACAGGCTATGTGCACACTGCCCACAAAATGAGGTGGAAACTGAGCTGCACTTCCTAACCTCTTGCCATATGTATGACCATATTAGAGACACATATGTCCCTCAGATTACACAGACCCACAAAGACTTCGAAAACAAATCCAATTTTAATCAACTCCCTTATCTACTGGGTGAAATACCACAGTGGGTCATCACAGCAGCAAGATTTGTGACCTGTTGCCACAAGAAAAGGGTAGCACAAGAACAAACACCATTGTAAATACAACCCATATTTATATTTATCTATTTTACTTGCTTTGGCAACGTAAACATTTACCCATGCCAATAAAGCCCTTTGAAAGGCCTTTGAATTAAATTGAATTCAGAAATACAGTATGTTTCCCATGCCAATAAAGCCCTTTTGAATTGAATTGAGAGAGAGAGAGAGAGAGAGAGAGAGAGAGAGAGAGAGAGAGAGAGAGAGAGAGAGAGAGAAATAGCCTGGTAATGGCAGTATTTGCTGTCAGGAGGAAGGGGTCTAGAGAAGTCAGATGTTTTATTTAGTTAAGAATGTAAGCAATACATACAATTCAGATTCAAATTCACATCATAAAAACCCCCACAATAAAAAAGATAACAGATTTATATTACATTTCACTATAATAATAGGTGGTGGTCCTCTGTAGCTCAGCTGGTAGAGCACGGCGCTTGTAACGCCAAGGTAGTGGGTTCGATCCCGGGACCACGCATAAAAAAATGTATGCACGCATGACTGTAAGTCGCTTTGGATAAAAGCGTCTGCTAAATGGCATATTATTATTATTATATTATTATAATAATAATCAGAATCAGAATCAGAATCATCATCATCATCATCATCATCATCATCATCATATAGTAATATTATTAACAATGGTAATAATAATAATTATAATAATCATCATTATAGTAACAACAACAACAACAACAATAATAATAATTATAATCGATTGGGTGTGCGCTTTTGCCGTTGTTATCCAGTACTGACGGTGAATGTCATCACTAAAAACACGGCAAATGAGGAAGAATTATCAGACAGATCAAAAAAGGAATAATTGTTTCTCAGACAGCTCCATGTGTCTCTGATGGTAATGGCTTTTGAAATATTTTTGAGCCTTTAGTGAAACTCGCTGTCGGTTTTGAGCAGGGCATTTGGAATTCGCCGCCCCACGGCCTCCTAAATTGCAAATCAGGTGATACCTCCGCCTACACAAGGGCAAGAACCAGGCGTCTCATACTTTCAAGACATGCTCACTCACTGTCACTGAGAGAACAGGAAGTAGCTGTGACGTGTCGTAAGGAAAAGGCTATAAGGCTGTGACCTCTTATCCTCTCCTGTCAACAACATTTGAAGAAGTAGGAAACAAGACCTGCTTCTGTCTGGGTGTGAAGAATAGAGAGAGAGAGAGAGAGAGAGAGAGAGAGAGAGAGAGTGCTGAGCAAAAAAATTTAAAAGATCAGCTAAAAAGAGAGGTCAGTGCATATAGTTAACATATTCCCTTTGCAGTTGGTAGACAGAGAGAGAGGTAGAGAGAGAGAGAGAGAGAGAGGGGGAGGAGAGGAGAGAGAGAGAGAGAAGAGGAGAGGAGAGGACAGAGAGAGAGAGAGAGACCAGTGAGCAAAACAATTAAAAGATTAGCTAAAAGAGAGGTCAGTGCATATAGTTAACATATGTCCCTTTTGATTGGTAGACAGTGGGTGTATGGCCCCTTGTGATTGGTCGCCAGTGTGTGCATGGCCCTTGTGATTGGTTGCCAGTGACTCAGGTGTGTGTGGGTTTGCTGACTGTGGAGTAGATGGGAGGAGCCTCAAAGGAGCTGTGTGGATGATTGACAGTAGAGTAGGCGGGGCTTTGACCAAAGTTCACAGTAGCATAGTCACATGAGGAAGTCCCCTCTTTAGTGATGGTGACTCTGGCTTCGTTGGGGCCGCTGGGGTTCTGGTGGAAAGTTGATGCTGGCGTAGTGGGGAGAGTCGAGTGGCTTGTGGGTAAGTTGGCGGGGAGATGGTGGTGGTGAGCTCTGAGTCTGACTGTGGGGGCGCTCCTTTATCTCCTCATAGTCACTGTCACCATGACAACCCTGAAGAGGAGGGAGGAGAGAAAAAGGGAGGAGGAAGAGAGAGAGAATATCACAAACACACTCAATGACATCACTCAATGACATCACTCAATCACACAGTATAAAACACACTACTAAAATGACATCACTCAACACAAGCACATAAAACACACTAATTGACATCATCAATGACATCATTCAATCACATCACTCAGTCCTAAAACTAACAAATAAGATACACTAACCCTTACGTTGTTCCCTTTGTCTGGGCTCATTCTGTGTGTTGAAGAGAGATCCTGTGGAACACAACGCACATTACCTCAGAGAGAGAGAGAGAGAAGAAAGAAAAAGAGAGAGAGAAGAAAGAGAGGAGAGAAGAGAGAAGAGAGAGAGAGAGAGAGAGAGAGAGAGAGAGAGATAGAGAGAGAGAGAGAGAGAGAGAGAGAGGCACTTCCATGTGATCCTCTGCTTCTCAACCAGGGCAGATGATGACAGGATATTATTTTGCGCTTTAGTCGATTAGGCATATGTTTTTTTTTGTATTGAAAGGAAAGATTTCGAAAAGGAGAACTTTCTCTCCTTTTAGTTAACCCTGTGGTGTGTGTTGTGTGTGTGTGTGTGTGTGTGTGTGTGTGTGTGTGTGTATGTGTGTGTGTGTGTGTGTGTGTGTGTTTCTCACCTGTGGCCTTGTTGGGTTTCCATCTGTGACTATGATCAGGCTGATCACCAGCAGCAACACTACCAGACTAAAGCCAGACACCATGATGATCACTGATACAACTGGAACCACACACAACACACACACACACACACACACACACACACAGGCACACACACACACACACACACACACACACACACACACACACACACACACACACACACACACACACACACATACACACATACACACACACACACACACACACACTGTTACAGAACCGATTAGACAAACCTACTGTTACACTATACTGTATACATGTCTACCACTAACCTACCTCATGTCATAACACTACATACAGACATGTCTCAACACTAACCTACCCTCATATCATAACACTACATACAGACATGTCTCTACTACTAACCTACCCTCATATCTATACACTACATACAGACATGTCTACCACTAACCTACCTCTATCATAACACTTTACATACAGACATGTCTACCAAAGTGAGACTCTCAGACACTTTGAATTTGTAAAATGTAATTTACCAGATCTGTTTAGTGATGATGTGGATGGTGATGATGGTGAAGATGATGATGGTGATGGTGATGATGGTGATGGTGATGATGATGATGATGATGATGCGTGATGGTGATGGATGAAGGTGGTTGTGGCTGAGGCTGGAAGTGCTGCTATGCAGTTGTATTGTTGTTGTTGTTGTTATTAGTTGTTGTTGTTGTTGTATTGTGGTGGTGGTGGGTGGAGCCACTGAAAACAATTGACAGGTGGGATTTTTTTTGCTAGGTGAGGAGAGAGGAAGAGATGGAGAGATGGATGGAGAGGATGGAGCCGAGTGAGATGAGAGGAGAGAGATGGAGGGAGAGAGAGAGTTACAGGCACAGAGAGAGTATATGGAGGGGGTTACTCTTGTTCCTGTTGAGGTGTATGCAAGGACAGGGTGGTTCCTCTTGTTCCTGTTTAGGGTGTGTAAAGACAGGGTGGTTACTCTTGTTCCTGTTGAGGTGTGTAAAGACAGGTGTTACTCTTGTTCCTGTTGAGGTGTATAAAGACAGGGTGGTTACTCTTGTTCCTGTTGGGTGTGCAAAGACAGGGTGGCTTTTTCCTGTTGAGGTGTAGAAAGACAGGGTGGTTTCTCTTGTTTCTGCTGAGGGTTTAGTTCTCCTTTAGCTCACCATTTCTCTCTCTTTCTATCTTTTTCTCTGCTCTCATTACTCTCTCTCTCTCTCTCTTCTTTTTCATGCTCATTCTCTCCATCCCTCATCTCTCTCTCTCAAACATATCACATGACAACTACAGGTTTCATGATGACATTCATACTGAATCTTTTTTTATTTTTATCTTGAACATATGACTGCTTAGTGATACTTGAGAAAGATATGAAACACAAAAGACATTACAAAGGAAGTTACAGTGTTCTGGTCCAGTGTCTTTTCAAACCACTACAAACACACAGACTCACCCAGCCTCCACTAACACACTCACTGCCTGCTGTCAACCACTGAACAACTACTACTACTGATAAAATGTTTAGTTCAATGCTACATTTCACTAAACTGGTTGTTGCCAATTAATAACAGCATATTTCAGAAGGTTCTAGATGTGATTGCTAATTTAAAATAACAGTATTTTAATTGTCAGACATAACATATTGTAGATATATCTGATAAAAAAGAATGCTATATATTATTTACGTGGTCATACAGTACATAGTTACTGCAGGTGTACAGCATGGGAAGCAGAGGAGGCTGGTGGACAGAGATATAGGAGGACGGGGCTAACTCCTAGGGGCTAGAATGGAATAGATGGAACGTTATCAAATACATCAAACATGTGAATGACATAAAAAAATGAATGCAATTATGATTTCAATTAAACTACTTTCTTACAAGACTGTAGCATGTGTGTTTTGGGTACACATGCTAAAGAAATAGAAGTCTTGTTTATACTCACCTATAACATGTAGCTTCACCTGTGTGATCAGTGCGATGTAACTTTCCTTTCTCTTTCCTGTTTCTACTCCACACCAGTAGGTCCCAGTATCATCTTCTGTCAGGTCACTGATGGTCACTGAGTAGGATTTCACTCTTCTGTTGTCAGAGACAGAGAAACGCCCAGCTTTAGCAGTTCTCTGGTAAGCAGCGATCATATAAACACAAGTCTTGAAGTCTTTGCTTTCCTTGCAGAAATGCTTGGTGCTGTCCTCATGGTCCTCTGGATAGTTGCAGCTGATGGTAGCTTCTCCTCCCAGATAGACCGTCTCTGTGACTGACTTCTCACACCAGTCATCTGTCAATAGGAACACACATCACAACCTTAGTTTAATACTAGAATAACTTCCTTGACTAGTGGTACTAATCATGCAACAACATATCTAGCTAAATTCATTTTCTAAAGTTAAAGTAAAAGTCTCTCACCCTTCTTCACATCCAGCTCTACCTTGGTATAACTGTCCCTTGCAGTAGGTTTGTCCACTCCACACCAGTAGTTCCCTTCATCTTGTTTAGTCAGTTGTCTGATGATCACCTTGAAGTCGTTTCCTTCTGTGTTGTCATACAGAGAGAATCTACCACTGTGCTGCCAGGTGTTCTTCAATCCAGTTTTGATTTTATCCTTACAACTTGAACTATACTTCCCCATACAGAAATATTTCTCATGACTTCTCTCTTCTATGGAATATTCACAGTAGATGATGACAGTTCCTCCAGAGTATCCTGTCACTTTGAATGCGCTCAAACAACCTGTCAATCAGACAAGAGTACATATGTTTTATTCCTCTTGGTTTAGTGTTTTGGAATATAATGTACTGATGGTTAGAATTCCTACGCAAGTGGCATCTGAAACACACACACACACACACACACACACACACACAACGCACACACACACCACACACACACACACACACACACACACACACACACACACACACACACACACACACACAAAACACACACACACACACACACACACACACAAACACACACACACACACACACAGAGAAACACACACACAGAAACAACACACACACATACACACACACACACACACACAGTAGTGTTTCCTTATCTGTAGCAGCAGCCTTTATAGAAGAAGACTAACTGGATGTTATTACATTGTTATAGAGAGTTATAACAAGCTTATTACCTGTCATGAAGGAGAGGAGGATGACTATCAGCAGGATCCCTCATCTTGTTGTGTTCTCTCCAGGTTGGTCCAGGTGTCTATAGGTCCTGATCTAATGTTGTGTTCTCTCCAGGTTGGTCCAGGTGTCTATAGGTCCTGATATAATGTTGTGTTCTCTCCAGGTTGGTCCAGGTGTCTATAGGTCCTGATATAATGCTGTGTGTCCAAGACTATAACTCTCTCTCTCTCTCTCTCTCTCTACTTATAGGAACTTAAATTCAAACTTCATGTACTTTATGTACTCTCTCTCTCTCTCTCTCTCTCTCTGCCCCTCCCTCTCTCTCTCTCTCATGCCTTGCACTCGTACAACTATGTACTTCCCTATTTCTGCATCTCTCTCTCTCTCTCTCTCTCTCTGTTCAAACCCTCCTACCACATGTTATTTCTGACAGTCCCTCCCTCTTCCTCCTTAACCAATCACATCTCTGTTCCTACATCACACAGTAGAGAGAGAGAGAGAGAGAGAGAGAGAGAGAGAGAGAGAGAGAGAGAGAGAGAGAGAAAAGAAAGAGATCAGTGAGGAAAAAGAGGGAGAGAGAGGCCTCTATGGATCATAGCACAGAAACACATTCATACACTCTCATGCAGACTGGAGGCTGTCTACAGAGGAGAAAAACAGAGTTATTCTGCCACTGGAGGGCGATCTCCCTCCATCTCTCCCTCCATCTCTCCCTCCATCTAAGCTCTGTGTGTCTAGTGACAGTGGTACATGCTGATGAGACAGGTACTGAGTTTACTGACAGCACCAGTGGAGGCTGGTGAGGGGAGGACGACTTATAGTAATGTCTAGAATGGAATGTATCAAACACATAGAAATATATTGGTGCTTTATTGATAAATACACATAGGCTCATTTCCCAGTCAAGTGGAGTAAAAAACACAGAATAAGCAAAGCTTTCTAAAAGCTACAAACTGTCTCTTTTTGTTCAAGCCAGTGTTACATTCACAGTAGAAAAATGATTGAATGAATGAACGGACGTACAGACGGAACGGCCGACAAACAAACAAAAGAATGAACGAACAGATGATTGAACTAATGAACAAACAAATTAATCAATAAATGAATATAGAAACAAATTAACAAATTACCAATGAAAAAAAGTATGAATACAAATATGAATGAATGAAAGAACAAACAAATAAATGAATGATTGAATGAATATATAAACTAATTAACACATGAACAATCAAATAAATGAATGAATTAAAACCACAAATGAATGAAAACATGAATGAATGAAAACATGAATTCATGCTTTGCCATACAGATCAGTGAGAGTAGTAGACTGTGTCATTTCTACACTGGCCTGAATAATTGCTCCGAGGTTTGGTATTCCTCAATGTACTCCTCTGTCACAGATGCATGGAATATTTGAAGAATGGGATGTCTGCTCTATGGCGTTCCTGATTTAGTGTTAGCTGTTCTCCAACACATGTTCTGTTTATTGTTATAACATTGGAAAATGTTATAAATCTAAAATCCAAGATGGCGTAGCAGTGCGGTCGCTTTTATTTCATCGTCCTGTGTAAATATTCCGTTTCTTGTTTTTTTTTGTCTATTTTGTATATATCTCTCAATTTTTACTTTTCATTCTTTAACTAAACATACTTTCCTGCAACCCGCCTCACCCAACGTGGAAAGGATTCTATTATTTCTTTATAACTTTCATCAAGAACCGTAAGCTGATACTAGTGTAGCCGCAACTAAATGGCTACCTGCTATTAGTCACCATTAGCGTCTTCCCCACTGTCCGTGGCCTACACTATCCACCAGCCAGCTCTAGCTCTAGCCTGGACAATTCGTCGGCCTGTCTGCACAGCGTGCTATCGACCCAGCGTGCTATCGACCCAGAGCTTATTGGACTTTCTGCCGGAATCACTGGACCCTAGCGCCGGATCATCACAACCAGCTAGCTAGCTGCAACCTGTTGTTGGCTGATTTACCATTGCCTTATAGCAAGCACCAGTTAGCCTTGAGCTAGCCTCAGGCCCATCTCCCGCTATCTACCTCTCTGTCAACCGGACGGGACCTCCTAGTGTTGACACTGAGCCCCCGATCCAACCGACTGGTTTGCCGGCCGAAATAGTCTGATGTGGTTTCATCATGCTTCCAGTTAGGCGACCACAAGATCCATCTGCCAGCCCCGGCCCGCTAGCACACGCAAACTACAACTGTGCTCCCTGCTAGTGTGCTGAAGCACCAATTTGAACTGCTCTCGGACTCACATATTGTGTTCACTGGACCTTATGATCACTCAGCTGCACAGCTGATGCCTGCTGGACTGTTCCTTTACACGGTACCCTGTCCTGTTTATTCTGTTTAGTCTTAGCCCAAACGTTACTCGCTATTTCCAGTTGTTGTCTTAGCTCTCTCTAATAACACCTGTGACTGCTTTATGCCTCTCTCCCATGTCAATTATGCCTTGCCTATTGCTGTTTGGGTTAGTTCTTATTATACAATTTCACTGTAGAACCCCTAGTCCTTCTCTCAAACTGCCTCATATAGTTCCTTTGTT
The DNA here is from genome assembly GCF_020615455.1 of Coregonus clupeaformis. Lineage (NCBI taxonomy): Eukaryota > Metazoa > Chordata > Actinopteri > Salmoniformes > Salmonidae > Coregonus > Coregonus clupeaformis. The sequence goes on from NW_025533696.1 coordinate 313,576, forward strand.
CCACCCCCCATACACGCCGAGACCGGCTCAATCGGTGCCTCCATGACACTATCTCTTTCATTGTTACCCAACCGCTTAGGGTTACCTGAACTGTACTCATATCCTTCCATAACCTTTTCTGTACATAATGGCCTGAATCTTTTCTACAACGCTCGGAGAACTGCCCCTTTATTCTATGTACCCAACGCACTAGAAGACCAGTTCTTAAAACCTTTAGTCGTATCCTTATTCTAGTCCTCCTCTGTTCCTCTGGTGATGTAGAGGCTAACCCAGGCCCTGCAGCCCCAGTATCACTCCTACTCCCCCAGGAGCTATCATTTGTTGACTTCTGTAACCGTAAAAGTCTTGGTTTTCCGCACATAAATATCAGAAGCCTCCTTCCTAAGTTTGAGTTATTCACTGCGTTAGCACACTCCGCCAACCCTGATGTTCTAGCAGTGTCTGAATCCTGGCTTAGGAAGGCCACCAAAATTCTGAAATTTCCATCCCCAACTATAACATTTTCCGTCTAGATAGAACTGCCAAAGGGGTGGAGTTGAATCTACTGTAGAGATAGCCTGCAGAGCTCTATCATACTATCAGGTCTGTGCCCAAACAGTTTGAGCTTCTACTTCTAAAAATCCACCTTTCCAGAAATAAATCTCTCACTGTTGCCGCTTGCTACAGACCCCCTCAGCCCCCCAGCTGTGCCCTGGACACCATATGTGAATTGATTGCCCCCCATCTATCCTCAGAGTTCGTACTGCTTGGTGACCTAAATTGGGATATGCTTAACACCCCGGCCATCCTACAATCTAAACTAGATGCCCTCAATCTCCCACACAAATTATCAACGAACCTACCAGGTACAACCCTAAATCCGTAAACAGGTACCCTCATAGATATCATCCTGACTAACTTACCTCTAAATACACCTCCGCTGTCTTCAACCAGGATCTCAGCAATTACTGCCTTATTGCCCGCGTCCCATGTAACGGGTCCAGCGGTCAAGCGACCACCCCTCATCACTGTCAAACGCTCCCCAAAAACACTTCTAGCGAGCAGGCCTTCCTAATTGACCTGGCCCAGGTATCCTGGATGGATATAGATCTCATTCCGTCAGTAGAGGATGCCTGGTTGTTCTTTAAAAGTAATTTCCTCTCAATCTTAAATAGACATGCCCCATTCAAAAAAATATAGAACTAAGAACAGATATAGCCCCTGGTTCTCCTCAGACTTGACTGCCCTTGACCAGCAGCACAAAAACATCCTGTGGCGTACTGCATTAACATCAAATAGCCTCGCGATATGCAACTTTTCAGGGAAGTTAGGAACCAATATACACAAGCAGTTAGGAAAGCAACGGCTAACTTTTTCAAACAGAAATGTCGCATCCTGTAGCACTAACTCCAAAAAATTTGGGACACTGTAAAGTCCATGGAAAATAAAGAGCACTTCCTCCCAGCTGCCCACTGCACTGAGGCTAGGAAACACTATCACCACCGATAAATCTACAATAATCGAGAGAATTTCAACAAGCATTTTACACTGCTGGCCATGCTTTCCACCTGGCTACCACTACCCCCGGCCACCAGCTCTGCACCCTCCGCTGCAACTTGCCCATGCCCCCCGCTTCTCCTTCACACAAATCCAGACAGCTGATGTTCTAAGAGCTGCAAAATCTGGACCCCTACAAATCATCTGGGCTAGACAATCTGGACTCTTTCTTTCTAAAACTAGCCGAAATTGTCGCAACCCCTATTACTAGCCTGTTCAACCTCTCTTTCGTAACGTCTGAGATCCCCAGAGATTGGAAAGCTGCCGCGGTCATCCCCCTCTTCAAAGGGGTGACACTCTAGATCAAACTGTTACAGACCCATATCCATCCTGCCCTGCCTTTCAAAAGTTTTTGAAAGCCAAGTCAACAAACAGATCACCCGACCATTTCGAATCCCACGATACCTTCTCCGCTATGCAATCCGGTTTCGAGCTGGTCATGGGTGCACTTCAGCCACGCTCAAGGTCCTAAAGCGATATTATAACGCGATCGATAATAGACAGTACTGTGCAGCCATTTTCATTGACCTGGCCAAGGCTTTCGACTCTGTCAACCACCGCATTCTTATTGGCAGACTAAATAGCCTTGGTTTCTCAAATGACTGCCTCGCCTGGTTCACCAACTACTTCTCAGATAGAGTTCAATGTGTGAAATCGGAGGCCTGTTGTCTGGACCTATGGCAGTCTCTATGGGGGTGCCACAGGGTTCAATTCTTGGGCCGACTCTTTTCTCTGTGTATATCAATGACGTCGCTCTTGCTGCTGGTGACTCTCAGATCCACCTCTACGCAGACGACACCATTTTGTATACATCTGGCCCTTCATTGGACACTGTGTTAACAAACCTCCAAACGAGCTTCAATTCCATACAACACTCCTTCAGTAGCCTCCAACTGCTCTTAAACACTAGTAAAACTAAATGCATGCTCTCTTCAACGAAACGCTGCTTGCACCCGCCCACCCGACTAGAATCACTACACTCGGCGGGTCTGACCTAGTATGTGGACAACTACAAATATCTAGGTGTCTGGTTAGACTGTAAACTCTCCTTCCAGACTCACATTAAGAATCTCCAATCCAAAGTTAAATCTAGAATCGGTTTCCTTTTTGCGAACAAAGCCTCCTTCACTCATGCTGCCAAACATGCCCTCGTAAAACTGACTATCCTACCGATCCTTGACTTGACGAGTCATTTACAAAATAGCCTCAACACTCTACTCAGCAAATTGGATGTAGTCTATCACAGTGCCATCCGTTTTGTCTCCCAAAGCCCCCATATAATACCCACCACCGTGACCTGTACGCTCTTGTTGGCTGGTCCTCACTACATATTAGTCGCCAAACCCACTGGCTCCAGGCCATCTATAAATCACTGCTAGGCAAATCCCCGCCTTATCTTAGCTCATTGGTCACCATAGCAACACCCACCCGTAATCTGCGCTCCAGCGAGTATATCTCACTGGTCATCCCCAAATCCAACACCTCCTTTAGCGCAATTCCCTTCCAGTTCTCTGCTGCCAATGACTGGAACAAATTGCAAAAATCTCTGAAGCTGGAGACACTTATCTCCCCTACTAATTCAAGCATCAGTTGTCAGAGCACCTTACCGATCACTGCACCCTGTACACAGCCCATCTGAAATTAGCCCGCCCAACTACCTCATCCCTATATTGTTATTTATTTTGCTCATTTGTACCCCAGTACAGTGCGGCTCCTGAAAAAAATTCTCAGGAGGGGCAATTTTTCTGATGATTTAGGTGACCTACACACATTTAAAAAAGATATGTCCAGCAACAACATGAAGACAGGGCAGCATATAAGTCAATACCAGAAGCATTTATTGACTGATCTGGGGAGATGGATTCAGTTTCTGTGACAGATTATAAATAATCTCTGATGCCTTTGTTATATTAGCTTTTGGTTGAATGTACTGTCGTAGTAAATATATAATGTTATAGCTTGGTCTGACTAAAATCTTGTGCATGACCCATTTTGTGTTGGGCGTTTGTTTCTGTTCCTATCCTATAACAATGGACAAAGAGTCCTATCTTGTCAGCCTTGTCAGCAGGTGGCCAAGGGTGGTGATCCTAGCTGACCTAAGACAGGACACTTTTACTTCACTCGCGATGCTAACGAGTCCGTACCACGATTCCAGATATCTTTACCTCTGAATAAACTGCCTTTATTATACCATATCCACCCTGTCCAAAGTCTCTACTTGGTCTCAGTTCTCCAGTAAACTTGTGATTATCAACAGTACACAACGGTAACAAACAATTGGGGAACTCACGGGGCAGATAGTAACCACTTAAAGGAAGCGATTCCTAAACCTTCCATAACAAAGCCATCACCTACAGAGAGATGAACTTGGAGAAGAGTCCCTAAGTAAGCTTGTCCTGGGCCTCTGTTCACAAACACAAACAGACCCCCCACACAGCCCCCAGGACAACAACAACTAACAACAACAACACAATTAGACCCAACCAAATCATGAGAAAACAAAAAGAGAATTACTTGACACATTGGAAAGAACAAACAAAAAAACAGAGCAAACTAGAATGCTATTTGGCCCTAAACAGAGAGTACACAGTGGCAGAATACCTGACCACTGTGACTGACCCAAACTTAAGGAAAGCTTTGACTATGTACAGACTCAGTGACCATAGCCTTGCTATTGAGAAAGGCCGCCGTAGGCAGACCTGGCTCTCAAGAGAAGACAGGCTATGTGCACACTGCCCACAAAATGAGGTGGAAACTGAGCTGCACTTCCTAACCTCCTGCCAAATGTATGACCATATTAGAGACACATATTTCCCTCAGATTACAGCGATCCACAAAGAATTCGAAAACAAACCCAATTTTGATAAACTCCCTTATCTACTGGGTGAAAAACCACAGTGTGCCATCACAGCTGCAAGATTTGTGACCTGTTGCCACAAGAAAAGGGCAACCAGTGAAGAACAAACACCATTGTAAATACAACCCATATTTATGTTTATTTATTTTCCCATTTGTACTTTAACTATTTGCACATTGTAACAACACTGTATATATACATAATATGACATTTTGAAATGTCTTTATTCTTTTGAAACTTCTGAGTGTAATGTTTACTGTTAATATTTATTGTTTATTTCACTTTTGTTTACTATCTACTTCCCTTGCTTTGGCAATGTTAACACACGTTCCCATGCCAATAAAGCCCTTAAAATTGAATTGAATTGATAGTAAGGTCGCAATGACACAGAAAGCAGTTCAATGTCGGGTACAGAGTCGTCTCTCTTACCAGGATCGCGGTTCATCTGACCAGGGTGAAGGTGGCCGGCTCCACTTCTCTGTCCGGGACTCTGTCATCCAGCCAAGTCTCCCAGCTGTATTGGGATTACAGCTGCCTGCAGCGTTTTCATTATTTAGTCCGTTCGTAGCGGGTATGTACACAATCAACAAGATCAGTCCAAAACCGAAAGATCAGTTCAAAGCAGAATGTTTGCAGAATGTTTGTAAACTAAGTCTACAAATTAAAAACATAAAATAACGCCACACTGCAGGTCACAACAGAGACGCTGCTAGCCGCCATTGTCTTAATTACGTTCATGATTACGTCACGTATGACGAAGCGTAAGTGCATGCCCACAGACACCCATAGAGAATGTATTGAAAGCTTTGAAATTTGAAAAAAATAGATTTTACATGACAGGCTAGTGAGAGACTTCTAGGCGATTTTCAACTTGACTGAAATCGCCCCAAAACGGGCGGGGCCATTTGAAGCACGACTTTAGCCTGATTTGATATTTAGTGGCTGGCAGATCAGACGTGAACACTGATAACTACTGTTGCCGTGATATAATTGATTAGAAAAAAAAATCCCTTCCTTTTCCCGTTTGGCAGTGCGTCGCCCATATCGCCTATTGAACACACCGCCCATGCCCCAGTATCTCTATTTGCACATCATCTCTTACATCTATCATTCCAGTGTTAATACTAATTGTAATTATTTTTGCCACTATAGCCTATTTTATTGCCTTACCTCCATAACTTGCTAAATTTGTACACACTGTATATATATGTATTTCTGTTGTATTTTTGACTTTGTTTTGTTTTACCCCATATGTACTCTGTGTTGTTGTTTTTTTATCGTACTGCTTTGCTTTTATCTTGGCCGGCGTGAGTTGTAAATGAGAACTTGTTCTCAACTGGTTTACCTGGTTAAATAAAGGTGAAATAAAATAAAATAAAACAAAATAAAAGACTATGTAGCAGAGTGTTTAATGGTGCAGTACATCTATGAGGTGTCTACATCTGTAGGGTGAGTGTCTGGGTGGTTACTAGCATCAGAGTCTGTACTGAAGGAGACAGTAGCATAGTGGAGACAGGCTGGATCTCTGGGGAAGTTGACAGTAGCATAGTGGAGACAGGCTGGATCTCTGGGGAAGTTGACAGTAGCATAGTGGAGACAGGCTGGATCTCTGGGGACGTTGACAGTAGCATAATGGAGACAGGCTGTATCTCTGGGGAAGTTGACAGTAGCATAGGTCACACTGTATGGAACCTTTGTAGACAGACCAACATTGGAGTAGATGTCATCTGCACAAGGATTGGTTGCCGTGGCGTTGATGGTGGTGAAGTCACAGGCTGTATCTGCATTCTTATTGGTTGCCATGGTGTAGATGGTGGTGATATCTAAGGCTGAATCTGGGTTCTGATTGGTTGCTGTGAAGTAGATGGCATTAGCGATGGTTCCTGTGTCTTGATCCTGGTTGGAGTGTTTGGATGCTGAAGAGGAAAACAAACATAGATTATTTATTTATAATTTATCTTTGAAGATTTATGTTATTTTAATTAACTGTTTTCATGTATATTTATTTTTTGACGTTTTTTTGTGTTTTTTAAATAACGATTGTGTGTGATAACTACCGTACCTGTTGGTTTCCTGCCTCTGTCTCTCCTCTGTCTAAAGATCATGAACAGCAGCAGACCCAGCAGTAGTAGAACAATACCCAGACCAACACCAGAGAACATCACATCACCTAGAACACCCAGACCAACACCAGAGAACATCAGATTAGGGTTAAAGGGGAATCAATTGTTTGGTCCCCACAAGGATAGTAAAACAACATGTGTGTGTCTCACCAGTAGCTATCTTTGTTCTGGTCCTTTGTCTGATGAATATGATGAGAATGAGGACCAACACACACACCACCGTCCCCAGACCTGTCCCTATATACACCAGTACACCTGGAGAACACACAGTAACACATTAGTAACACACTCACTCACACACACACAGGTTTCTCACCAGAGGCTGAATCGGTTGTCATTGCTTTTGTTGGGGTTGCTGTTTTTAACTGTTCTTTGCTCTACGCTAACTCTGAAAGCAAGACAGAGATGGGAGAGAGAGAGAAAGCGAGAGAGAGAACAGTCTGCAGCACAGCCTCACCCTACTAGAATCTGAAGTCAAATGTCTACTGTTTGCTGATGATCTGGTGCTTCTGTCACCAACCAAGGAGGGCCTACAGCAGCACCTAGATCTTCTGCACAGATTGTGCTAGACCTGGGCCCTGACAGTAAATCTCAGTAAGACCAAAATAATGGTGTTCCAAAAAAGGTCCAGTTGCCAGGACCACAAATACAAATTCCATCTAGACACTGTTGCCCTAGAGCACACAAAAACACCAGTACACCTGGAGATGTAGTGTAGTGATACAGACAGTCATCATGATTCTCTCCCAGTGAAGTCTCATCTCTCCCTGTACTGTCTCCAACCACACAACCCTACACTACTCCTGTTACAGTACCTGTGATGCTAGTGAGTCTGCTCTCTCTGTGGTTTTTCAGTGTGTGTATGTGTGTGTTTGTGTGTGTATCTGTGTGTGTGTGTGTGTATCTGAGTGTGTGTGTATCTGTGCGTGTGTGTGTGTGTGTGTGTGTGTGTGTGTGTGTGTGTGTGTGTGTGTGTGTGTGTGTGTGTGTGTAAGGTTTGGGTGTGTCTCAGTCTTCCTCTTTCTCTACATGTCCACACACACTGAAAAACACACACTCACACACTAATACTCCATATTCACACTGTTTTAAACATTTTGATGAGTTTTATTGAAATACTTTAAAAGTTAAAAGGTACAGTTTATATACATATACATAATAGATATGTAAATCTCAAAGGTACAACTGACTATTATGGCATTACTGTCTTCATTATTATAACAGCCAAAATGAAGCCAAAATGATATGACAAAACACATAGTTCATATTTACACAAATATTTACAATAATGTTGGTTGACTTTCACAAAATCTGGAAATAAAAATGATTTGAAACCTAGATGTTCATATGTTACATACATTATATACAGTAAAACCACATGAGCTGTGTTAATACAATATGTCAAGGAGGATTTGAAACATGAAAGGGATTGGGGTTTTTCGTGTCATTCCAAGATGGCGACTCTGTGGTGACAACCCTTCATCTCTCTACAGGGAGCTTCCCTTCATCCCAAATGGCACCTTGTTCTCTATAGAGCACTGCCTTTGACCAGTCACGGTCGTCGTAAGCAACGGACCAAGGCGCAGCGTGATATGCGTACATCTTTGACTGAGTACTTTAAACAACAATTACAAAACAACAAAACGAGACGTGACGTCCTAAGGTTAACAAACACAAACCTCTCCGGAACAAGATCCCACAAATGACAAGTGCAAAACAGGCTGCCTAAGTATGTTTCCCAATCAGAGACAAGGGCGTGACAGTACCCACCCCCCAAAGGCGCGGACTGCGACCGCGCCAACTAAACCCAACAGGGGAGGGGCCGGGTGGACATTCCGCCTCGGAGGCGGATCCGGCTCCGGGCATGACCACCACTCTCTAGCTACCCCCCCGTAGCGCCCCTGGTCTGGTCTGACCCCGCTGGCTGGAGCTGGACTGGACATCGGTGGAACGGATTGCTTAGGCTCCGTGTGGAGCAGCCGCGTACCTGACCAGGCACCGGGGAACAGGCACGGGCTGTGCCGGACTGACGACACGCACCACTGGCTGGGTGCGGGGAGCAGGAACAGGCCGGGCCGGGCTGGCGACGCGCACCACAGGCTTGGTGCGGGGAGCAGGAACCGCCGGACCGGGCTGGCGACGCCCACCACTGGCTTGGTGCGGGAGCAGGAACAGGCCGGACCGGGCTGGCGGCGTGCACCACTGGCTTGAGTGCGGGGAGCAGGAAACAGGCCGGACCGGGCTGGCGGCGCGCACCACAGGCTTGGTGCGGAAGCGGGAACAGGCGCCGGGCTGGCGGCAGCAACACTGGCTTGGTAGCGAGGGGCAGGAACAGGCCGGGCCGGGCTGGCGACGCGCGACCACTGGCTTGGTGCGAGGACAGGAACAGGCCGGACCGGGCTGGCGACGCCGCGAACCACAGGCTTGGTGCGAGGCAGGAACAGGCCGGGCCGGGCTGGCGACGCGCATAACTGGCTTGGTGCGAGTGCAGGAACAGGCCGGGCCGGGCTAGCGCGATGCACCACTGGCTTGGTGCGAGGGGCAGGAACAGGCCGGACCGGGCTGACGACGCGCACCACTGGCTTGGTGCGGGGGAGCAGGAACAGGCGGACCCGGTCTGGCGCACGCGCATCACAGGCTTGGTGCGGGAAGCAGGAACAGGCCGGACCGGGCTTACGACGCGCACCACTGGCGAGTGCGAGGGGCAGGAACAGGCCGGGCCGGGCTGGCGGCAGCGCACCACTGGCTTGGTGCGAGGGACAGGAACAGGCCGGGCCGGGCTGGCGACGCGCACCACAGGCTTGGTGCGAGGGGCAGGAACAGGCCGGGCCGGGCTGGCGCGCGCGACAACTGGCTTGGAAGTGCCGGAGGTGCAGGAACAGGCCGGGCCGAGGCTGGCGACGTGCACCACTGGCTTGGTGCGAGGGGCAGGAACAGGCCGGGCCGGGCTGGCGAACGCCGCGCACCACAGGCTTGGTGCGAGGGGCAGGAACAGGCCGGGCCGGACTGGGAACACGCACCACTAACTTAGTGCGGGGAGCAGGAACGGGTTGGGCCGTACTGGGAACCACCGCACCACAAACTTAGTGCGCGGGAGCAGGAACGGTTGGGCCGTACTGGGAACACGCACCACTAACTTAGTGCGGGGAGCAGGAACGGGTCGGGCCGGACTGGGAACACGCACCACCAACTTAGTGCGGGAGCGGGAACGGGTCGGTCCCGGACTGGGAACACGCACCACTAACAGTGCGGGGAGCAGGAATGGGTCGGGCCGGACTGGGAACCACGCACCACTAACTTAGTGCGGGGAGCAGGAACGGGCCTGACTGTACTGGGAACACACACCACTGGCCTTGTGCGGGAATCAGGAACGGGCCGGACCGGCTGGTGACACACCACTTGCTTGGTGCGAGGAGCGGGACTGGGTTTCTCATAAACCTCCGCTCCTCTGCTGCCTACTCAGTTCCTCTCGCCGTGCCTCCACACTCTCCTTCTCCTTCTGACCAATGGCTCCCCGTAACCTGGTGGCCTCCTCTCCTAGTCCACAAACTCGCCTCGTAGCTGCCTCCAGCAGCCCCGTCGTCCATTCCGTGTGCCCCCAAAAATGTCTTGGGGTTGCCTCTCGCCTGTCCGACCACGGCCCGGTTGGCGCCGCTTCTCCTCTCCTGCCTGGACATCCTCCTATCGCCCTCCGGTAGCGGACGGCTCCTCCTCGGTGATCCTCCCCCAACCGAGGAGGACATCCACTAGCGCTACCTCCCGCGTTTGCTCCTGGACACGCTGCTTGGTCCTTAATTGGTGGGATCTTCTGTCACGATCTTTCTAAGAACCGGACCAAGGCGCAGCGTGATATGCGTACATCTTTTAATGAGTACTTTAAACAATACAACAAAACAACAAAACGATAAGTGAAGTCCTAAGGTTAACAAACACAAACCTCTCCGGAACAAGATCCCACAAATGACAAGTGCAAAACAGGCTGCCTAAGTATGGTTCCCAATCAGAAACAACAAGCCACAGCTGCCTCTGATTGGGAACCACCCCGGCCAACATAGAAATACACGAACTAGAACATGAACATAGAAAACACAACACAGACACTACACACCCTGGCTCAACTTTTAAGAGTCCCCAGAGCCAGGGCGTGACAATCTCTCTACAGGGAGCTTCCCTTCATCCCAAATGGCACCTTGTTCTCTATAGAGCACTGCCTTTGACCAGGGCCATATGGGGGATAGGTAATAGAGTGTCATTGGAGACACATCCCTTGTATAGATTATATAGTCCTACATTATTATGGGTAGCTGGGCTGTAGAGTAGATGGCGTCTTCTGGAGTGTCTTTAGAGAGGTGTACAGCAGGGTATCTTGTAGATTCTTCGGTATCTTTGGGTAACTGGGCTGTAGAATAGATGAAATTATCCTGGGTTCCACTGGCTGTTGGAGGGCTTGAAGAGACTAGAATATTTGGGTAGATCCACATTAGAGTAGATGAGAGAAGCTGGGTGATCTGCAGTAGATTAGCTTGGATTTATATAATCTTTGTGGCAGATAGCGTTAGCATAGATGTCACAGTGGGGGACACCGGTGGCACGGCCAACAGGGTAGGTTGTAGAGGCTTGGCTAGCAGGGTAGGTTGTAGAGGCTTGGCCAGCAGGGTAGGTGTTGGTTGGTAGGTGAGTTGGTAGGTGAGTTGACGGTAGAGTGGACTGAAGAGATGACCACAGGGGTTGTGTCTCTCTGTCTGTCTGCCTCTCTGATCTCCTCATACACACAGTCAACCTGCATAGAGAACCAATGACAACAACTACATGGTCAGATATGGCCCTCAACCATCAACATCATGTTAGCCACTGTTTTGTTTCTTCATGGAATGATAACAAGCTACAGTCCAACTAGAGGACGCTGTAGACTTAGACACTCAACCCTTAGATGTTTAGTTTACCACAACGTCTATATCCCCTCCACTACAAGTTATTATGGACACACACACACACACACACACACACACACACACGCCCTTGTGTCTCTCACCTCTCCAGTAGGGTCAGGTTGTGTGTTGGAGGAGACTGGTGGTGGTGGTGGTGTTCTCCTGGTTCCTCTCCTCTGTCTGGAGAACAGGAGCAGGACCAGTCCTAACACTGTCACCATGACTACCAGACCAACACTGGTCCACACCATCAGACCTGACCACAGACAGGAGGAGAGACTTTACAGAGTACTGTATATATCATAGATACCATCAGACCAGACCACAGACAGGAGGAGAGACTTTACAGAATACTGTATATATCATAGATATCATCAGAAAGACAAAAACACAGACAGACAGACAGACAGACAGACAGACAGACAGACAGACAGACAGACAGACAGACAGACAGACAGACAGACAGACAGACAGACAGACAGACAGACAGACAGACAGATAGATAATGGAGTAATGATAATAATAGTAATAATAATAAGAGGATAGATAATAAAGGTGTGATAAAGGAGGAGACTGTAGTGATCAGAGTAACCATAGCAACGGAGGTAATGGTGTCAGCAGCAGCTCTCCACAAAATGAAACTTACCAGAACTCTGATTCTGTCCTACACCAGGAGAGTAGTCTGAGGGAAGATAATCTAGAGAGAGTGAGAGAGAGAAAGAGAGAGAGAGAGAGAGAGAGAGAGAGAGAGAGAGAGAGAGAGAGAGAGAGAGAGAGAGAGAGAGAGAGAGAGAGAGAGAGAGAGAGAGAGAGAGAGAGAGAGAGAGAGAGAGAGAGAGAGAGAGAGAGAGAGAGGAGGAGGGAGAGAGAGTAAGAGAGAGGAGAGAGAGAGAGAGAGAGGAGGAGAGAGAAAGAGAGAGAGAGAGAGAGAGAGAGAGAGAGAGAGAGAGAGAGAGAGAGAGAGAGAGAGAGAGAGAGAGAGAGAGAGAGAGAGAGAGAGAGAGAGAGAGAGGAGAGAGAGAGAGAGAGATTTGTCCAAAGAATGAACAGTTACAATTGATTTCCTCCAGAATTAGAAGCATTTAATATCACATCATGTTAGTTGTAATGTCTGAAATAATAATAATAATAATAATATGCCATTTAGCAGACGCTTTTATCCAAAGCGACTTACAGTCGTGCGTGCATACATTTTTGTGTATGGGTGGTCCCGGGGATCGAACCCACTACCTTGGCGTTACAAGCGCCGTGCTCTACCATCTGAGCTACAGAGGACCACTATATGAGAGATTCATCATACCTGTTCTTGATGAAGAGTGACCACTGATATCTCCAGATGTCAGAAACGTTGTAGAGAGGTTAAGGAGGATTGTGGAGGTGTTTGGGGATGTTGCAGAGAGGTTTGGGAGGGTTGTGGAGACATGGGGTCTGGAGGTGACAGGTGACGGTGTAGGAGTGGGAGGAGCTGTGAGTCAATAGAAAGTACAGATAAACATCAATACTGAAACAGCTTTATATCAGGGGATATAAGTCAGGAAGTTCATTACTAGATATCAATTTATATGTAGTGTTCACTTACCATCTGTAACTGTGAGCTGCACCTCTTGGAATGAGTCTAGTCCAAATCTCTCCACTCCACACCAGTAGGTCCCAGAGTCTGACTTCCTCAGGTTCTTGATGGTCACATAAAAGACTCCATCTCTGTTGTCATCTATACTGTATCTACCTTGAGTTACATTCTTTCTCCCATTAGTTTGAACCAGAATATCTTTACCAGAACATGTCCCCTTGCAGAAATATTTGCTGTTGGTCCCTGCCAATGTGAATGAGCAGCCCACAGTGACTTGTCCTCCTACCACTTCCTTAGTGACAGCTGAAGCCACAACACACAGAGCTGTCAAACAGAAACACACAGTACAGTCACAACTGATGACCTGTGAGATATACATTAACACTGCTCATCTTACTTTAACCCTGCATAAATCTTACTTTAACCCTGCCTATCTTACTTTAACCCTGCATAAATCTCACTTTAACCCTGCATAAATCGTTCTTAAACCATGCACAAATCTTACTTTAGCCATGCACAAATATTACTTTAACCCTCCACAAATATTACTTTAACTCTGCACCTCTTACTTTAACCCTGCATAAATCTTACTTTAACCCTGCACACATCTTACTTTAACCCTGCACAAATCTTACTTTAACCCTGCACAAATCTTACTTCAACCTTCCACAAATCTTACTTTAACCCAGCATATCATACTTTAACTCTGCACAAATCTTACTTTAACCCTGCATCTTACTTTAACCTGAATAAATCTTACTTTAACCATGCACAAACCAAGGTAAAAGACCAACATATCAAACATTCTAAGTTCAGTGTATTATCATAAGGTACATGTGAAAAACAAACTCAGAACGCTTCCTTATAGACAAATACATATCTTATTCCTTATGTACTATATTATCCAGAAAGTAGTATGGAAACTGATACAGACAGACAGACAGACAGACAGACAGACAGACAGACAGACAGACAGACAGACAGGCAGGCAGGCAGGCAGGCAGGCAGGCAGGCAGGCAGGCAGACAGACAGACAGACAGACAGACAGACAGACAGACAGACAGACAGACAGACAGACAGACAGACAGACAGACAGACAGACAGACAGACAGACAGACAGAACAGACAGACAGACAGACAGACAAAGCAGACATGCAGACAAACAGACAGGCAGACAGACAGACAGACAGACAGACAGACAGACAGACAGACAGACAGACAGACAGACAGACAGACAGACAGACAGACAGACAGACAGACAGACAGACAGACAGACAGACAGACAGACAGACAGACAGACAGACAACTCACCTGAGAGGAGACATCATGAGACAACATGGAGTATCTTCATTCTGGACAGTTAATCCTCAGGTGCTATACCGTTAAAGTTACTTTACAATCACAGTTACTATACTGTTAAAGTTACTTTACTATCACAGTTACTATACTGTTAGTTACTTTACAATCACAGTTAATAGACTGTTAAATTACTTTACTATCACAGTTTCTGTACTTTTAAAGTTACTTGACTACACAACCAGCTAGCACAGGTCCACAACAGCTTGTTCCTGTTTCCTTCCTTGATTGAAAGCTCCTCCCTCCTCTAACACCCCCTCTCTCTCTCTCTCTCTCTCCTCTCTCTCTCTCTCTCCCCTTCTCTCTCTCTCTCTCTCTCTCTCTCTCTCTCTCTCTCTCTCTCTCTCTCTCTCTCTCTCTCTCTCTCTCTCTCTCTCTCTCTCTCTCTCTCTCTCTCTCTCTGCTCTTTCCTCTCTCTCTCTCTCTCTCTGTCTGTCTCTGCTTCTCTCTCTCGCTCTCTCTCTCTCTCTCTCTGTCTGTCTGTCTGTCTGTCTCTCTCTCTGTCTTTTTGTCTCTTAAATTCAATTCAATTCAAAGGGCTTTATTGGCATGGGACACATGTTTCCATTGCCAAAGCAAGTGAAATAGATAATAAACAAAAGTGAAATAAACCATATAAAATGCATGTCAGAGAGATTGAGATAGTGATGTTGGTGGTGGGAGGGGGGGTGGGGGCATTAGCTGACACATCCTAATTTCTCTGTAGTGTGCTCAGTGTCTGCAGGTCTATATGTGCTGCAGAGTGAAACTGGTTCAAACCGGCTGGGGGTTAGAATTCTAAACCATAAGAGAACTCAGCTAGCTGTGGTGACAAAGTGTTTAAACTGTCAACTTCTCTGTTCTAGTTACCATGTTTGTTCCAGTAGAGGAGGACCACATTGTTGAGATGATGACAATACAGTTAAATTATATATCAGTCTATTTCATTATATATGTTTTACATTTCATTGATCCACATTTACAGTAATTGAGAAAAAAGTATGGTGCAGAATGGATTTTTCATAGGTACAAAAATGATTCAAACGTTACAGAGACATTACTGACTCACATTTTGTCATAAGCAGATGCTGTGTTCATTACATTTCATAAATTTGTAAATACTAGCATACGACTGAGAACATTCCACTTGAACGTCCCTCCAACTGGTAATTACTAGTGGGAAACTTGTCTATCATCTCTGAGCTCTGACTTCACCCACATACTGACCACTGACGTCACATACTAAGGAAATTACCTTGATAACAGCCTTTTCAGCAGTTAAATACAACAAAACAATATGTATAATAAAACAATCTATTTATATGGTTTTTAACATTATAATGTGTTTACAAGCATGATAGCTGTACTTTTTTTTTCATGGTAGAGGCAGTTAATTTGATATTAGCCAATCAGCATTATTTTCGAGTTCACAGCAAGTGAATGCACACAACGTGTTGCTCCCAGTTCACTAGAAGTATTTTCAGAGTTTTCCACGTGATATGAAAACAGCATTAGCTTAGGTCTGTTGTTTAGTGGATGAGGGTTTGGTAGGTGGAGTCTTGGGTTGTTGTATTGAGGGTTTGGTAGGTAGAGTCTTGGGTTGTTGTGTTGAGGGTTTGGTAGGTGGAGTCTGGGGTTGTTTTATTGAGGGTTTGGTAGGTGGAGTCTTGGGTTGTTGTATTGAGGGTTTGGTAGGTGGAGTCTGGGGTTGTTCTGTTGATGGTTCCCTCTCTTAAACACCCTGTGATTCCTGGATCTGGATTGGAGACTGGCCCTGTGAAACACGCAACATATCATAAACAATGATTGCAGTGTTTTTAAAGTTTTATTTGTCACTGTCACGAGTCCCATCCTTGTTCTGGCAGGCTTCGGCGTTCGTCGTCACCGGCCTTCTAGCCACTGCCGCTCCATATCTCATCATTCCATTTGTCTTGTCTTGTCAATTACACACACCTGGTTCATATTCCCCTCATTAGTCTGTGTATAAGTGTTCCCTCTGCCCCCTTGTCCTTGTTAGTTATATACAGAGTCAGCTATATACAAGGTCAGCTATATACATGGTCAATTGTATACAGGGATAGCTATATACAGGGTCACCTATGTACAGGGTCAGCTATGTACAGGGTCAGCTATATACAGGTTCAGTTATATACAGGGTCAGTTATATACAGGGTGAGTTTTATACAGGGTCAGTTATATACAGGGTCAGTTTAAACAGGCTCAGCTATATACAGGGTCAGTTTTATACAGGGTCAGTTTTATACAGGGTCAGTTATAAACAGGGTCATCTAAATACAGGGTCAGTTATTTATGTGTGTGTGTGTGTGTGTGTGTGTGTGTGTGTGTGTGTGTGTGTGTGTGTGTGTGTGTGTTTGTGTGTGTTTGTGTGTGTTTGTGTGTGTGTGTGTGTGTGTGTGTGTGTGTGTGTGTGTGTGTGTGTGTGTGTGTGTGTGTGTGTGTGTGTGTGTGTGTGTGTGTGTGTGTGTATGTGTGTGTGTGTGTGTGTGTGTGTGTGTGTGTGTGTGTGTGTGTGTGTGTGTGTGTGTGTGTGTGTGTGTGTATGCGTTTATGTGTGTCTGTATGATTGTACATACAATGATGGTTACTCACTTGATGATTTCCATTTGTAGATCAGTAGCTGATGAGTCCAACCACCAACACAGTCAGACTTACACACACCATGATGACCACTGACAGACATACAGACATATAGAGACACAGACAGACAGACAGACAGACAGACAGACAGACAGACAGACAGACAGACAGACAGACAGACAGACAGACAGACAGACAGACAGACAGACAGACAGACAGACAGACAGGTAGACAGGTAGACAGGTAGACAGGTAGAGACAGACAGACAGACAGACAGACAGACAGACAGACAGACAGACAGACAGACAGACAGACAGACAGACATATAGAGAAACAGACAGACAGACATATAGAGAGACAGACAGACAGACAGACAGACAGACAGACAGACAGACAGACAGACAGACAGACAGACAGACAGACAGACAGACAGACAGACAGACAGACAGACAGACAGACAGACAGACAGACAGACAGACAGACAGACAGACTGGGAGGGTGGTGGAGACATGGGGTCTGGGGGTGACAGCTGTAGTAGCTGTGTTGAAAGACAAAGAACAGGTATCCACAAATAAAGTCACAATTTTGCTTTTCTCTCACTGGAAATATGACATGAAGCCTATAAACAAGCAATAAGCTGGGAATTTGAAAAAGCTAATGTGATTTTGTTCACTTACCATCTGTAACTATGAGAGATGCACCTCTTGGAATATGTCTGGGACAAATCTCCCCACTCCACACCAGGAGGTTCCAGAGTCTGACTTCCTCAGGTTCTTGATGGTCACATAGAAGACTCCATTTCTTAAGACATCTATGGTGTATCTCTCTTTCTCAATATAATGTTTGTAGCCCTCATTTTGAACAAATAAATCTCTCTGGTTACAAGATCTTTTGCTGAAATATTTGTCATTTTTACCTGCTCATGTGTGAGAGCATTTGATTTTGACTTGTCCTCCCACCACCTCCTTCACATTAACGACAGCTGACTCCACGACACACAGAGCTGTCAGACAGAAGAACAGTACAGTCACAAATGATGACCTGGGAATATACTTTAACCCTGATCAAATCTTACTTTAACCTTGCTCAAATCTTACTTTAACCCTGCTCACATTTTACTTCAACCCTGCTCAAATCTTACTCTAACCCTGCACAAATCTTACTTTAACCCTGCTCAAATCTTACTTTAACCCTGCTCAAATCTTACTTTAACCCTGCTCATATTTTACTTCAACCCTGCTCAAATCTTACTTTAACCCTGCACAAATTGTACTTTAACCCTGCTCAAATCTTACTTTAACCCTGCACAAATCTTACTTTAACCCTGCTAAAATTGTACTTTAACCCTGCACAAATCATACTTCAACCCTGCTCAAATCTTACTTTAACCTTGCTAAAATCTTACTTGAACCCTGCTCACATTTTACTTTAACCGTGCTCAAATCTTACTTTAACCCTGCACCACTCTTACTTTAACCCTACTCAAATCTTACTTTAACCCTGCTAAAATCTTAATTTAACCCTGCTCAAATCTTACTTTAACCCTGCTCAAATCTTACTTTAACCCTGCTCATATTTTACTTCAACCCTGCTCAAATCTTAGCAAGAGCGACATCATTGATATACACAGAGAAAAGAGTCGGCCCAAGAATTGAACCCTGTGGCACCCCCATAGAGACTGCCATAGGTCCAGACAACAGGCCCTCCGATTTCACACATTGAACTCTATCTGAGAAGTAGTTGGTGAACCAGGCGAGGCAGTCATTTGAGAAACCAAGGCTATTTAGTCTGCCAATAAGAATGTGGTGGTTGACAGAGTCGAAAGCCTTGGCCAGGTCGATGAAGACGACTGCACAGTACTGTCTATTATCGATACGCGGTTATAATATCGTTTAGGACCTTGAGCGTGGCTGAGTGCACCCATGACCAGCTCGAAACCGGATTGCATAGCGGAGAAGGTACGGTGGGATTGAAATGGTCGGGTGATCTGTTTGTTAACTTGGCTTTCAAAAACTTTTCGAAAGGCAGGGCAGGATGGATATAGGTCTGTAACAGTTTGGATCTGGAGTGTCACCCCCTTTGAAGAGTGGGATGACCGCGGCAGCTTTCAATCTCTGGGGATCTCAGGACGTTACGAAAAGAGAGGTTGAACAGGCTAGTAATAGGGGGTTGCGACAATTTGGCGGCAAGTTTTAGAAAGAAAGGGTCCAGATTGTCTAGCCAAGATGATTTGTAGGGGTCCAGATTTTGCAGCTCTTTCAGAACATCAGCTGTCTGAATTTGTGTGAAGGAGAAGGGGGGGCATGGGCAATTTGCAGCGGAGGGTGCAGAGCTGGTGGCCGGGGTAGTGGTAGCCAGGTGAAAAGCATGGCCAGCCGTAGCAAAATGCTTGTTGAAATTCTCGATTGTTGGAGATTTATCGGTGGTGATAGTGTTTCCTAGCCTCAGTGGAGTGGGCAGCTGGGAGGAGATGCTCTTATTCTCCATGGACTTTACAGTGTCCCAAAACTTTTTGGAGTTAGTGCTACAGGATGCACATTTCTGTTTGAAAAAGCTAGCCTTTGCTTTCCTAACTGCTTGTGTACATTGGTTCCTAACTTCCCTGAAAAGTTGCATATCGCGGGGGCTATTTGATGCTAATGCAGTACGCCACAGGCTGTTTTGTGCTGGTCAAGGGCAGTGAAGTTACATTGTGTTGTTTAAGTGTTCCCTTTATTTTTTTGAGCAGTGTATATATACACTACATTGACAAAGGTGTGTGGACACCTGCTCATTGAACATCTAATTCCAAACACATGGAGTTGGTCCCCCCTTTTCTGCTATAACAGCCTCCACTCTTCTGGGAAGGCTTTCCACTAGATGTTGGAACATTGCTGCGGGGACTTACTTCCATTCAGCCACAAGAGCATTAGTGAGGTCGGGCACTGATGTTGGGCGATTAGGTTTGCTCGCAGTAGGCGTTTCAATTCATCCCGAAGGTGTTCGGTGAGGTTGAGGTCAGGGCTCTGTGCCGGCTAGTCAAGTTTTTCCACACCGATCTCGACAAACCATTTCTGTATGGACTTCGCTCAGCACTCGGCGGTCCCGTTCTGTGAACTTGTGTGGCCTACCACTTAGCGGCTGAGCCGTTGTTGCTCCTAGATGTTTCCACTTCACAATAACAGCACTTACAGTTGACCGGAGCAGCTCTAGCAAGGCGGAAATTTGATGAACTGACTTGTTGGAAAGGTGGCATCCTATGACAGTGCCACGTTGAAAGTCACTGAGCTCTTCAGTACGGGCCATTCTACTGCCAATGTTTGTCTATGGAGATTGCATGGCGGTGTGCTCAATTTTATATAGCTGTCAGCAACGGGTGTTG
Source organism: Coregonus clupeaformis (assembly GCF_020615455.1). Taxonomy (NCBI): domain Eukaryota; kingdom Metazoa; phylum Chordata; class Actinopteri; order Salmoniformes; family Salmonidae; genus Coregonus; species Coregonus clupeaformis. Next base: position 333,884 of record NW_025533696.1, read on the forward strand.
CTGAAATAGCCAAATCCATTAATTTGAAGGGGTGTCCACATACTTTTGTATATATATTGAACAAATAATATCAACGCAACATGTAAAGTGTTGGTCACATTTTTCATGAGCTGAAATAAAAGATCCCAGAAATATTCCATATGTACAAAAGCTTATTTAGCAAAACATTTTGTCCACAAATTTGTTTATATCACTGTTAGTGAACATTTCTCATTTGCCAAGATAATCCATTCACCTGACAGGTGTGGCATATCAAGAAGCTCATTAAACATCATGATCATTGCACAGGTGCAACTTTTGCTGGGGACAATAAAAGGCCATTCTAAAATGTGCAGTTTTGTCACACAACACAATGCCACAGATGTCTCAAGTTGTGAGGGAGCATGCAATTGGCATGCTGACTGCAGGAATGTCCAACAGAGTTGTTGCCATAGAATGTAATGTTAATTTCTCTACCATAAGCCGCCTCCAACGTCGTTTTAGAGAATTTGGCAGTACATCCAACCGGCCTCACAACCACAGAGCAATTGTAACCACGCCAGCCCAGGAACTCCACTTCCGGCTTCTTCACCTGCGGGATCGTCTGAGGAGGGCGAGGGGGGGTGCTGAGGAGTATTTCTGTCTTTAAGAAAGCCCTTTTCTGGGAAAAACTCATTCTGATTGGTTGGACCTGTCTTCCCAGTGGGTGGACCTAGCTCCCAAGTGGGTGAGCCTATGCCCTCCCAGGCCCACCAATGGCTACGCCCCTGCACAGTCATGTGAAATCCATAGATTAGGACCTATTTAATTTATTTCAATTGACTGACTTCCTTCTCTGAATTGTAACTCAGTTTTACTGACTCTTGTGTTTTGCATGAGGGTTTGGTAGGTGGAGTCTTGGGTTGTTGTATTGAGGGTTTAGTAGGTGGAGTCTTGGGTTGTTGTGTTGAGTGGTTGGTACACCAATTATTGGCAACATATCTAATCTGATTTGTCAAAAGACCAATTATTAAGATCAGAATTGTGCTGCCTGTGTTAACGCAGCCTATGAGTCTGAGAATCCATTATCTGTTGAAGCTGAGCTGTCTAATGAACAAGTGTTTGCAGCAGGTTCTTCATGTTGACAGATTGAGGAATGATAACAGACTACAGTAGAAACCCACTAGAGGATGCTGTAGACTCACACAGTCAACCCTAAGATGTTTAGTTTACCATCACACACAGCCAACCTCCCTGTCTATCACCTCTACACTAGAAGTGTCTCTGTATGTACATACACTCTTCAGACCTTGTCACACAAGTGTTTTTGTGCCCATTGTTAGAGTAGACAGTCCAATATCTTGTCATTATAATACATGTATGTAATTTAGCCAGGAGCAATTAGGTTTAATGCCTTATTTCACCTCGTCGGCTCAGGGATTCAAACCAGCTACCTTGCAGTTACTGGCCCAATGCTATTAACTGCTGGGCTACGTGCAGCCCATAATAAATTATCTTTGCTGTCAGGAGGAAGGGTCTAGAGAAGTCAGATGTGTTTTCTATTTAGTTAAGAATGTACAATACTGATATAACGTCTTTTTATACAGTATTTGTTCATGTCTTTGACTGTATGAGCGGCATGGGATTGGGAGGATGAGGACATTCCATGTAATTATTTTTGTCACTGGTGGGTGCCATAAGGTCTGAGTGCCAAGATAGCTTTGGGGCCACTTGTGTTCATCTTAGAATGAGTACGTGATGGAATATCTTTATTAGAGTGTGAGCTGATGTCACAAGAGCTGAGTGTATGTGTGGTGGAGGAATCAAACGCAGGCACACGAAGTCTTGGTCAACAGTCAAATATGTATTGTAAATAGGTAATCCAAAACAGGAAATAATGTCCAACCTCATCAGGGGCAAGGGAACACTATAACGCACAAACAAACCCGTGCGTAAAAAGAGGGAAAAATCGCACACAGTGCGGAAACGAAAAAACACACGCACGAGCACAAAATCCCAAACAAGAAACGAACACAGCCGACAGGAAATAATCACTCACAACACCTGACCCCAAACACAGAAACTAAATAGGCACATAATCAAACACTAACAAGGGTCAGGTGTACAAACAGACAAAACCAAACAAACACGAAACATCGAACGGTGGAGTAGTACTCCGGAGACGACGACCGCCGAAACCTGCCCGAACAAGGAGGAGGGGCAGCCTCGGCCGAAACCGTGACAGTACCCCCCCTGACGCGCGGCTCCAGCCGTGCGCCGACTCGGCCTCGGGGACGACCAGGGACGACGCGGAGCAGGGCGCGTAGGGATGACTCCGTGGAACTCGGTCAATGGGACGGGTCTAAGATGTCCCTCCGTGGCACCCAGCACCGCTCCTCCGGGCGTACCCTCCCACTCCACGAGATATTGAAGACCCCATCGGCCTGGAATCAAGGATGGACCTCACCGTGTACGCCGGGCCCCCTCGATGTCCAACGGGGCGGAGGAGTCTCCTCTATCTCAAACTCCTGGAGTGGACCAGCTACCACCGGCCTGAGGAGAGACACATGGAACGAGGGGTTAATATTCTTGTAATCAATAGGTAATTCTAACCTGTAACACACCTCGTTCAATCTCCTCAGGACTTTAAATGGCCCCACAAACCGCCGACCCAGCTTCCGGCAGGGCAGGCGGAGGGGCAGGTTTCTGGTCGAGAGCCAGACTCGATCTCCAGGTGTGTACACAGGCCCCTCACTGCGGTGGATATCGGCGCTCGTTTTCTGCCGACGGATGGCCCGCTGCAGGTGTACGTGGGCAGCGTTCCATGTCTCCTCCGAGCGCCGTATCCACTCATCCACCGCAGGGGCCTCGATCTGGCTCTCGTGCCAAGGTGCCAGAACCGGCTGGTACCCTAATACGCACTGAAAAGGGGGTTAGTTGTGTGGAGGAGTGGCGGAGAGAGTTCTGTGCCATCTCGGCCCACGGCACGTATCTCGCCCACTCCTCCGGCCGGCCCTGACAATATGACCTCAGAAACCTACCCACATCCTGGTTTACACGTTCCACCTGCCCATTACTCTCCGGATGGTAACCCGAGGTAAGGCTTACGAAACCCCCAACCGTTCCATGAACGCTCTCCACACTCTGGAGGTAAACTGGGGGCCTCGATCAGACACTATATCCTCGGGTACCCCGTAATGCCGGAAGACATGGGTAAACAGAGCCTCAGCGGTCTGTAGGGCAGTGGGTAACCCGGCAGGGGAAGGAGACGACAGGCCTTAGAGAACCGATCCACAACGACCAGGATGGTAGTATTCCCCTGGGAGGGGGAAGGTCGGTAACAAAGTCTACCGAGATGTGGGACCAGGTGTCGTTGTGGAACGGGCAGGGCTGTAGCTTACCCCCTGGGCAAATGTCTGGGCGCCTTACACTGGGCACACACCGAACAGGAGGAGACATAAATCCTCCACATCCCTGGCTAACGTGGGCCACCAGTACTTTAGTGCTAAGGCAGTGCACCGTCCGGCCGATACCAGGATGTCCAGAGGAGGGGGACGTATGAGCCCAATAAATGAGTCGGTCGCGTACCTCGAGCGGGGACGTACGTCCGACCCACGGGACACTGTGGAGGACTTGGGTCGGTGCGTAACGCCCGCTCGATTCGGATCCACCTCCCACACCACCGGGGCAACCAGACAAGACTCCGGTAGTATGGGAGTGGGCTCAACGGACCTCTCCTCCGTGTCATACCGCCGAGACAGGGCATCTGCCTTCCCGTTCTGGGACCCAGGGATGTAAGTGATTTTAAACACAAACCGGGCTAGAAACATAGTCCAGCGAGCCTGGCGAGGATTCAGTCTCCTAGCTGCCCGGATGTATTCCAGGTTACGGTGGTCAGTTAGAATGAGGAAAGGGTGTTGAGCCCCCCGAAGCCAATGCCGCCACACCTTTAGGGCCTGTACCACGGCTAACAGCTCCTGTCTCCTCGTCATAATTCCGCTCCGCGGACTGAGCTTCTTAGAATAAAAAGCACAGGGACGGAGTTTAGGGGTGTGCCAGACCGTGGGAGAGAACGCCCTACTACCAGCCTCTGACGCATCTACCTCTACCTGGAAAGGTAAGGAGGGATCCGGATGCGCCAACACCGCGCCCGAGGTAAACAGGTCCTTCAGTCTCCCAAAAGCCCTGTCCGCCTCAGCTGACCACCGGCAAGCGCACCCCGGACCCCCTTTAACAAAGACGTTATGGGAGCTGCCACCTGTCCAAAACCCGGATAAACCTCCTGTAATAATTCGCAAGCCCAAGAACTGTTGCACCTCCTTCACAGTAGTTGGAGTCTGCCAATTACGCACAGCTGACACCCGGTCTACCTCCATCTTCACCCCTGACGCAGACAACTGATAACCCAGAAAGGAGACCGACTTCTGAAAGAACAAACATTTCTCTGCCTTGACATACAAGTCATGCTCCAACAGCCTCCTCAATACTCGGCGTACCAGGGCTACATGCTCAGCTCGGGTGGGACTGTACACCAGAATGTCGTCTATGTACACGACCACTCCCTGTCCCTGCATGTCCCGGAAAATCTCATCGACAAAGGATTGGAAAGACTGAGGGAGCATTCATTAACCCATATGGCATGACGAGATACTCGTAATGTCCGGAGGTCGTGCTAAACGCTGTCTTCCATTCATCTCCCTCTCTAATACGCACTAAGTTATATGCGCTCCTGAGATCTAATTTTGTGAAAAACTGAGCCCCGTGCAATGACTCCGTCATAGTCGCAATCAGAGGAAGTGGATAGCTGTACTTCACTGTAATCTGATTGAGACCGCGGTAATCAATACACGGGCGCAAACCTCCATCTTTTTCTTCACAAAAAGAAACTTCGAGGAAGCGGGTGAAGTGGAGGGCCGTATGTATCCCTGTTTCAGAGACTCAGAGATGTACGTCTCCATAGCTCTCCTCTCCTCTTGAGACAAGGGATACACGTGGCTCCGAGGGAGAGCTGCACTGACTGGAGATTTATCGCACAATCCCCCAGTCTATGAGGTGGCAACTGCGCCGCCTGGTCTTACTAAACACCTGTTTCAAATCCTCATACTCTGGGGGGAATATGCAGTGCTGGCATAAGATTCGGACTTTCCACCGAGGTCGCCCTAAGGAAACACCCAGACACCTACCCTCACACTGGACAGACCACCCTTTTAGAGCTTTCTCTCGCCACGACATAGTAGGGTCATGGGTCATAACAGGGAAGCCCCAGCACCACCGGATACCAGGGAGTCAATAACATAGAGCTGTATAGTTTCCATATGACTCTCCTGCGCTATCATCTAAGAGGCGCCGTGACCTCCCAATCAACCCAGATCCTAAAGGACGGCTATCTAGGGCGTGAACGGGGAAAGGCTTGTCTACTGGAAGGGAGAGGAATCCCTAACTTATTACAGAACTGGCGATCTACAAAGTTCCCAGCTGGCTGAATCTACTAGCGCCTTTATGCTGGGACCGGAGGTGCAACCTGTGGAAAACAAACAGGCAAGGTTAAGTGAACGACAGAAAGCTCTGGGTAAGTAGGCGCCTACTCACCTGGGAGGACTCCCCAATGCGTGGCCTGTCTTCTCCTCCCCGGGGAACCTTCCCCAACACCTGGCCGCGGTGTGCCCTCCACGGCCGAGTTAGTGCAGGAACGGCCCCCTCGGGTTCCTGTGCCTTCGCTCTCTAGCGCAGCACCCCGAGCTCCATAGGGCTCGGCTCGGAGGTGCTGGAGGGTGAAACGAAACCCCTCCGGGACGTCCCAGTAGCGAGCAGGGTGTCCCAGCCGGATAGCCATGTCGACAAGTTGGTCGAATGTCAACGATGTGTCCCTGCACGCTAACTCTCTCAGGACGTCCTCCCGGAGGCTACAACGGAAGTGGTCTATTAAGGCCCGCTCGTTCCACCCTGCATCAGCCGCTAGGGTCCGAAACTCCAGAGAAAAGTCCTGGGCGCTCCTCATCCCCTGTCGGAGGTAGAACAGACGCTCCCCGCCGCCTTCCGCTTCGGGAGGATGGTCAAACACGGCACGGAAGCGGCCGGAGAATTCCGCATAGGTGGTAGTAGCGGCGTCCATTCTCCTCCATTCGGCGTTGGCCCACTCCAACGCCTTGCCGGACAGAT